>NW_028186390.1:5149660-5335210 GCF_003343005.1 Rhea americana
GGAGGGGGGCGGGGTGGGGGAGCGGCGCGGCAGGAGGGACCTGGCCCGGTGTGTGCGCGCGCGGGGCGCCCACGCGGGCGCCGCGGACACGCGTGGCCTCGCAGGTGTGCCGGTGCCGCGGGGGGCGCTGGCCCGACACACGCGGGGAGTCCTGGGCCGGGGTGCGTTTGTGCCCCCGCGGCCGCCCGCCGGCTCTCCTCCGTGGCGGTTGGCTGCTTTGTGCGTATATAGGCGCGCACGCGCTGCAGAAAGAGGGCTTCTCCGTGCGGTTAAACCGATGTATACAGAGAGGTATATACAGAGAGATAAGGCCGTTTTGGGGCATCTCTGCTGAGGCTGTGCTGTATGCATTAAGGGAATGTGTGTGTATATAGAGAGAGTGGGGGTCACTGTGCCACTCCTGCTATATTAGAGCCCCTTCGCACATCTGTCCGTGGCTCGTGAGCTCAGCCAGGGTTTGTGTGGGGAGATGGGGGAGAGGATTCCCCCCGCTGCCCCTTCCCGGCGGGCAATCCATGCGACAGGCGTCCGTGTCCCGCAGGCTGCTTGCCATGTGTGGTTGTCTCCTGCCCTCACTTTGCACCGGGGCAGCCCTCGCCACCCTCTGCCCCTCTACCCCTGACCAGCCTCTGCTCTCTCCACAGCAAGGAGAGCTCAACTCCTTCCTCTGGACCATCCGCCGTGACCCCCCTGCCTATCTCTTCGGCACCATCCACGTGCCCTACACGCGGGTGTGGGACTTCATCCCCGACAACTCCAAGGCCGCCTTCCATGCCAGCTCCAGTGTCTATTTTGAGCTGGACCTCACCGACCCCTACACCATCTCAGGCCTGGCCAGCTGCCAGATGCTGCCCCATGGAGAGAACCTGCAGGACGTGCTGCCTCGGGAGCTGTACCGCCGCCTCAAGCGCCACCTGGACTACATCAAGCTGATGCTGCCCCACTGGATGACCCCGGACCAGCGGGGCAAAGGGCTCTATGCTGACTACCTCTTCAATGCCATCGCCGGGAACTGGGAGCGTAAGAGGCCTGTCTGGGTGATGCTCATGGTGAACTCGTTGACGGAGACTGACATCCGCTCCAGAGGGGTGCCAGTGCTTGATCTCTACCTTGCTCAGGAGGCCGAGAGGATGAAGAAGACGACGGGTGCGGTAGAAAGGGTCGAGGAGCAGTGTCACCCACTGAACGGGCTCAACTTCTCCCAGGTAAGGAGGTTCCTGGGCCTCTTGGTGTATCCCAGGAGGTTGAGGCAGCTCTCCTCAAATTTTGGTTGGTTAATGGGGGGACCTCGAAGCGTGTTGCTGCGCAAAGGGATGGCTGTCTTGCAGGCTTCAGTGGCCTTTGCATCAAGCTGCCCGTTCTCCATCACAGTGATCAGTGTATGTGTGAAAAAAGCAAGTGTGCAAAGACAGTTACACGTTTATCAAGTGTGTGATCTATTTGAGAGGTAAATGTGTGCGGTTGAGGGCAGGGAGTCCAGGGTGTGACAGTGTGTGTCCGCTGGCTTGTCAGCTCTGAGGAAAACCTCCTGTGCTACCCAGGAGCTGCATAAAAAGGGTTTTCTTTTTGTTTGTTTTTAAATAAACCAGCTCTATCGTACTTGTCAGAAAGAGGATAAAGCATGAACACTGAAAAAAGAAATTTAACGTTGTCCAAGTAGATTTAAGTACACGCAAACTATTGATTTTCTTTTTAGTAGTCACTCCAGGTTAAAATAAACTGGCTCACTCTGCCGTCATGTGCTTGGAGAAATTAAGTGCTTATTCTGACTGATTTTTTTTTACTTTTAGAGCAGGTAAAGAAAAAGAAAAGGATATAGATTAAGAAACAAAAGTTACTGATGTAACTGGACTCCAGAATGTCTTTCAGTGGATTTAGCTTTAAACAACCAAATACACTAAGCAAGGAGATCTATTTCATTTCAGTGGATTAATCAGGAGCACAGTCACAGCTAATGACTTTGCTTTGTGAAACTGTTTATATGAAATCAGATTTACTAGAAATTCAGGAGATGAATATGTGTGGAAGAAAACAAATAATGCAGGGGAAATTTAAGATGGTGCTGGTTACTGCTATGATACTTCATTTTTTACCTGCTTCTCATTAATGGTTTTAGATCCAACTATTTCCAGCTTTATCTTTCTTTCCTAATTCGAGCAAAAAATTTCTTGGTGATATGTGAATAAGGATTATAGGACTGATCTTTGGTGTGATTAAATTGTCATTAGAATACCTTCACCCACTTCTCTGAATGGCAACTGCTTTAAGAGTCTAGCTTTCACTAAATTGTGGTTTACTTGGTGTACTCGACTATGAGTCTAACTGCACACAGACTTCACGTGAGAAAATTGGTTGCATATACATCTGGAGGGGTTTTTTTGTTTATTAACAAAAACAATAAAAATAAAAGGAAGGCCTAGACATCTGCATTAACATGCACATAAAACAAGGAATTGGCTTTACCTTGTTCTCTTCAAAAGGTTTAACTGTCTATGCTCTCTGTTGAACCCCATCTTTAAGGTGAAATTAAAATACTTAACCATTCTGGACACCCAACAGTCTTTCTACAGCATTTGGTTATATTAGGTTAAAGCTAGCAGTTAGAATCAAGCACATGTAAGCACTTGGTTAAAATTCTACCACTTGGAAGTCTTTTAAATGTCAATCTTATTACACTTTTTTTTTAGAGAGAAAGGGGGAAAAGAAGGAGGATAGAGTACAAAACACGCTGTTCTTACAATGATTTTGTTTTCCTCTTATTCACTAAATTTTAAATAGAATAAAAAATTTCTCTGTCATTTTGCAATAATAGTGAACTAAAAAGAAAGCAGGAAAAGTAGTGCTGCTACAGGTAAGTAAATGGCAGAAAGTTTGAATATTATACAAAAAGTTTGAGTTGATTAAAAAAATACATCACATTTTAATTATTACAGAGAATTGACATTACTACTAAAACAGATCAGCATTCAGGAGGATTTTTCCCAGTCTGAAGCAGTTTCTGGGAACAAGGCCACCAAAACAACATGCGACAAAATTAAACAAAACAACCCAGATATTTATTTTCTTGCTTCCTCTAGATTTCATGCATCCTGACACCTGGCTAGTTGTTTAACAATAGTAATTTGTAATGTTATCACACTGTCTGGCAGTCCTACTGCTTGGTGTATTACTGTGCTAATTTAGTGGAGTGGATTACTATTGCTAGGTTTCACCTCCTAATTCCTGGTTTTAGAGCTTTCCTTAAGGAACACACAATTAAAACACATTAAAGTGGAAATCAGAAATTGAGCAGCTTTTGTCTTGTAGGGTGTTTGCACAGTTTGATGAGAACATCTGTGATAAATTACAATTCCAAATCTGCTAAGGGCATCAGCAGTTTTTACCTGTTTTCAACATTATTGTTATAGGAATATTGCATTTAATTTCAACATTCAGAGTTTACATTTTAAAACTCTGGCTTGCTGAATCATGTCAGTGCTTTTGTTCCTCTGCCCCTGAAGTCCAGTGTTATTGCCTATAGCAAATTAAGAAAAAGTAAAATGCCTTTTTCCTCTTCCCCTCAAAGGCAGCTTTGTCCTACTGCAAATATTTAATCTGACTGCATGCACCAAATCTGTTAATCTGATACCATGAGGAGGAAGAAATCTAGGAGTGGTCCCGGTGTGGTACTTGGTTTTGATCTATTCTGAAAGAAAGCGGATACACTTGCATTTTTGACCAAGAACGTTCTTTGAAACGTTCAGTGCGTTGCTTTGAAATGTTGATTGTCTTAGCCGGATGAAAAGATTAAGGTGGCTCGTATAATTGGCTGCTTCCTGGAGAGCTAGCTCTTGCAGGTAGAGCACAGCACATTGTTTTCTATTGTAAGCTTAGAAACTTTGTAGTTTGACACTCTGCTCTCCCTGGAATTTCTGCAAAGTATGTTGTACAGCATGCTTTCCCAAACCTACATCACTCATATTGCCATGCTTTCCCAGTGACCAGCTACTTTTCTATAAAAATTCTTGTAGCATCCTTGTTTCAACAATTCCAGCAAGTGTTGGTGACGCAAAACCCAGAAGCGGACCCAGAGTATTATACAGGTGATAGTAAAAGCTTCTAAATTGCAGCAATAGGCTGGGTGAGAAGCCCTGCAGTGAGGAAGTTCAGATCAGACTTAGGTCAAATCCAAACTTCACAGCTCCTTTTCTTCAAGTACTTTCAGGGTTTTCATTGAAAACAAAACCAAAAAGGTCAAAGACACACCAAGGAGAGGAAGCAGACACAACCTTTGCACCTGGATGTTGCAATTTACAGACTGACCTCACAACTGCAAAATACAGCAGGCCCTGGACTTAGCTGGCAGAGGGGCAGGTGGATTTTAGCCCCTCTCTGGTGGGGACCCTGGACTGAGGCAGTGCAGTGCTGGATGCAAGAGGGATGCAGCCATGCTAGCCTGGCAGAGCTGCACGGATGCATCCCTGTGTACACAGGTGAGGGCAGGAGATGGTCAGGCTTCCCCCCTCCTGTCTAGGACCCTTGCACAGGCTTGTGGTTAGAAGAAACTTTCTCCAGACTGGCAAGCACTGTTGTTTGAGCAGGGAGGACTTTGCAAATAGCTCCTACAGCTGCTCGGATCTGGCCCTGGCTGGGTCTGCTCTGGTCATTTCTCCCCTTTGAAGAGGGCTGGCACTGGGATCCCAGCTCATAACTTTGGTGGTAAATGCCTGAGAATAATATCTTGTTGCCACCCAGAGCCAGTAAGGTCAGTAAGGCAAAGATCTTACTCCTCTACCAAGACCACCCTGCTTTGAGGACGTATGTGGTAGGCATCCCTGTATCTCCATCCCTCCTGCATCTCTTACTGCTCAGGCCTGTCTCTCTGCAGGACTCACAAATGGAGACCAAGAACACGTTGATATTCCTTTCTGAAAATCAGAAATGAAACTTCTGTCCCATCACTAGCTCGGTCTCGTCAGGGAGAATCTCCGTTCAGCCAGTGCCAGATGCCTTTAATCTTGAGGTCTTCTGGGGGAATTTTTTGTAAGGAGCCAACATTATCCTGATATGTCTGTCAGAGAAGTCATTAGACCAAATGAAAAACAGAAAACCCCCTTTCTATTCCTCTTCTGATCTGAGTTTTCTGTGTGGTGAATCTGAGTATTCTCAGGTCAGTATCACTTCAAACTGCAGGGGGAGATGTTAAATATCAAACCAGCGTTGATTGGATCAGAGACTGCCTTAAAGAAAGAAACCTTAGACCGTGCCAGATTAAACTTCACACTTCACCATTCTTTCCCTTTCATTTCTTTGCCGCCTCATTCTCTGCACAAATAAACCTCGTCTCCCTACTTTCTACCAATGAGACAGCATTCAAGGGGCAGAAATGACTTTGTTAACAAAATCAGTCTTCATTTCCCGGGTCCTGCTGTTCCATCAAACCCTGGGACATGGCAGCTTTGATTACTCTAGTGATAGGATTAGAGGAGGAACAAGTGCTGTTTAATGAAAGGCCAATGGGTGGTCCATCAAGTTTGGTCACTGACAGGTCTGCAGTCTTGAAGCTGGACCTTCAATGGCAAAACAGCATGACACACTAATATATAGGAAGGGCCATGGCTTGTGGACTTGCTATTCCATCTCCCCTATCGCCTTAAAAAATTAAACATTTCTGTAATCACAAAGCTGAGATCCTCAGAGCTGATAGAACTTGTGTAACTGACTTAAAGGAAAATTTGCCTGTTCATGTTAATGGAAGATCCTGGCTCAAGGTTTTCCAAACTAGATTAAAGGGATCGGTTTCAGAGCTAGTTGACTTTTGACAGTCTGTGTAGTTTATTTGAGGGACTATTCTTGAATGGCATTTTTTTTTCTTTTTGGAAAAGTGTTTTTGCCTAATAGAAATTTCAACAGTTTTTGCTTTCAGAAAAATTCAGGCTTCATCAAAAGTGCAAGAGTCATCGAAATAGTTTAATATTTTCTGTTTTGATTGCTGAGTATTATTTAAAGAAATGTTATTAAAAGATTTGATTATACATGCATGCATGTAGTTTTCAGCTTGCTGGATTTAATTAAACTATTCCCCCCCACACACCATGGGGTAAAAAAATTCCCCCAGTAAAATTAACCTTAGGGTAGAAATTCATATAGCAGAAGTAGAAATCATTCCATTAACTCTTTCTGAATACCAGTGAAGCTGCTTTACATCTTTACCAAGGAGAACTCTTGAGGGTGAAACTATGCAGGTATTAAAATTACAGTAGTCACAGTAACACCTGAAAAGATCAGCAGCTGACATTTTGTAGCTGTAACTGTAGGTTGGTTTTTACAGCCAGTTATGTGTGCTTCTTCACAATAACCCCCTTTAAAGGCCCACCCTAACATTTGAGGCCTGTTAAGAAAAAGCCAATCACTTCATAATGGCTCCGGGAGCAGCTCACTATCTACTGTGTTTATTGTATATATAACTGCAAGAAGTGTATATAGAACATGTTAGGTACAAGCCCTTCCTTTCCCTGTAATCTTTCACGCCTCCCTTGGTTAAATCTGATCCCAAGACAATTGTATCTGCCTCTCACGAGCAGAGCTGAGGAGGTCTGTGTTAGTTGATACAGTTGCAAAATTGGGAGTGCTGCTTGTGATCTCTTTGAGGTAGGAATTGCATCTTTGTAAGGTTGGCTTGGCAAGGAACAACCTCCCCCCCCCCCCAAAAAAAAAAAAAAAAAAAACATGGCAAGCAAGCCCACTTTCAGCATAGTCCCTACTTTGATAGAGGCCACTGAGCATTACTAATGTGTAGAAATTAAACGCTGATGTTGCTTTCGAATGCTGGTGGGATCTCTCCTGAAGCATTTGGCCACCTTCTCCGAACTCTTCACCCGGTAAATGTAAAATATGCCCCTCTTCACTAAACGATTTTCTCTTTCTCTGTTCAGTGGCTGCTGTTGCTTTCTGATGTTCTTGCAACAGCAGTCAGGATCTTACCCCCAGCGAGCTCTGCCTATAAACAGAATGAGCCATTGACCTTAAAAACCTCAACTTCAAGTATAGTGCAACCTACAGTCCTCAGAAAGTCTTTAACAGCCTCCCCTCAGCTCCCCAGTGAGTAGCAATCCACATTATAAAGCCAGCCCACATCGTTCAGGCTAGTCAGAGGTTCCTGTACTGAAAAGGCTGGGAATGATCTTAAGCAAGGGCACTCATTCACCTTGCACTCCTGTGGAGACAGAGGTCGGCAGCAGACTCCTGGAAAAGCGTATTTGAAACTTCAGAGGGGTGTACTGTAAAAAAACAGGTTTCCTCTGTACTAGGCCGTATGCTTCAAATCTTCATTAATCTTTTCACTTTCATTAGGAGTTGATGAGATAGGTAAAAACCCAGAGCAGAAATCATCACATTATCACTTGAGCCACATGAAATTAGTGTGATTTCTTTCATCTTTTGGTCCTATTAATGAGATCACCACTTTTTTGGATAGGGGATTTTAAGAAATCTCCCCAGAGCATGCACCATTTAAATGTGCACAAAGCCTGAGATTTTTAACAAGGACCAGTGTTTTGGGTGCTTCATTTTCTAACTTCCAACAGCAAGCATTAGAAGGACCTTATTTTGCATGGAAACATACCTGCCTAGTGCCCACGTGCTTTCCAAATCCTGCTTTCAAACTGATAAGCAATTCACAGCCTATGTGCTTTTAGATTTAAAATCCACAGAAAGCACAGCAGAATGATCACAAAACTTGCATACCTTTCTGAACCTTTCAAATCCTTTCTGGGTTGAAGTCCCTAAGACATTTTTCTTAATATTGCAACAACTTGCAGACCTAATGTTCTTTCTAAAACACATACAGCATTATGGTTTCCAGCTTGCATGATACACCAGGAATTAAACTGGTGATTGCGGAGCTTAAAATTGCAAATACCACTGTTTGAGCTAATTGTTCACTTCTTGTGTCTGGAAATGAAACGAAGTTACACTCTCTGCAGGCTGAGAATAGACATGCAACTAAAACACATAACTGGTTGCACTCGTCACAGCAAGGAGTAGTCACAGCATCTCATTCTCCTCCATGGATTTGCTTTCTCTGGTGCTCGGAAGTGCATTATAGATGCTTTGTGTCACTGTTGTTGTATATATTGGATCGCATTGTCATTTAAATCCATACGGAATTGAAAGTGACATGGTTGATACCTCTGTCAGACACTCAAGCTGGAATTAGCATAAATGACTACTGCTTTTATTACTAGTTTTTCTAACAGCAGCCCTTACCGTTTGGGTTTCCAATTTTTAGAGCTTCTACTACAAGTCATTTCAGGACTTCTAGCACAATATAAATGAAAGTTGCTAAAAAATGTAAATTAAAGCCACATGTTGAGCATTTGGGGATGGATGTTGTATGAATTGAGGAGGCTCATTAATAAAAGTATTTTTAGTTTGGATAAGATCAAAGACCCTGGATTTTCCACTTTGAGGGTCATTTAACATAGGTCTAGACACTCCATTTCTCATCATGTATAGACTCCTTTCGGCCCTTTATGCCTGAAGAAATCATTGTCCCTGAAATATTATAATTAGATTTGTTACCAGTGGATTGCTGCTGATTACCTCTGTCCAGGTACTGTAACAACATTGAAAGGTGAAGAGTCTTGCAGATGTCAAAAGGGAATTTTATTTTTCTCCTTCAGAATCAGGATTGTAGCCCATACCTGCGGATTGTGGTGTCAAATGTGAATGACCACTGGCTATGAAACAAATCCTGTTTGTTTTACTCCTTCCAGAATGTCCCTCAGAGCCGGGGGTAACACAGGACCATCCCCAGAAATGCTTATTGGCAAATAGAGAAAAGATTTTTAAAAAAAAAAGAAAAAGGGTCCTGATTTCTTCTTTTCTTAGGCATGGTTAACATGAAAGTTATGAAGCTCTTCAAATGAGTTCCAGTCCATAGGCTCTTCATATTTGAGTTTCCCTGCAAGTTCACAGAGTCCTTTGAGATGCTGATTCAGGCTGCTTAACACTGTTCAGAAGAGCTGGCAATTCAGCCATAGCCAAAATGTTAGCTATAACAACACAATTAAGGGAATAAGACTAAATGCTTTAGATTTTCCCCAGTTTCCATGAAACTGGCTTCTTCTACCCTAACTCTTGTATTGGGACACCCATTGGGAGACAAAATATCCCCAGTACAGAAAATAGAAGTTGCTTCCTGCATAGAGCAGAAAGTGAAATTCATCAGGCTCATTGCCTGAGCCAAGAAATGAGAAAAAGGAAACAGAAACCTTCAAGTTATTTTCAAACCTCTTTCCATTTTAATAAAAGTCAACTTACGAGGAACACAGGGAAAATATTTCTTTAAAGTAGGAGATTCTGCGCCTTGACAGTACCCCCTCAATATTTTAGAGACTATATTAAATCCAAGGTCTCCATTAAGCTCCCTCGCTTTTGTTAACAGTCACAATGAAGACTGATTATTCTCTGTACACTTTCTGCCACCACACAAATTTTGCTTTCCTTTGGTTTCTTGCGGACTTTTCCTATTACAGGTGACAGCATAATAGTGATGGAGAATATTTGTTTAAATGCAAGAGAATGCTCACAGTATAGATTTTGAAGAGTCAGCAGAGTGTAAGAGGGCAAAAGGGTGATTTGAGAAATATGCCCAACTTTTTGAAGGTCTTTGTATTTCTGGCACATGATTGATTTATAGTTTTAGAAATCATCATCAAGATTAATATTATTCCAGAAGTGAAATGTGGTAGGATACATCCTACTGCGTCTCATTGGCTCTATGGCACTGGCCAAATCCTCGCAGCACTGTTAGTTGCAAAAGGCCTAAGGCTTATATGACATGAAGACCTGTCCATGACATAGCAAAGAGCTTTAGGAGCCAACTGGGCTGCTAACTTGTAGTTTGCTTTCAGTCTCAGTTAATTCTTTATTTTGGGGGTATCACAGGAGGAGGAGATGGATAAGCATGCTAGAATCTCAAAAATTATTTTTTTATAAAAGTTAATTATATAGAAAATCTTACTTGTTTGTACTGACTTTCCTTTCTGATTAGCACAGGAAAAGGGTCTAGAAAAAATAACCTTGACTAATGTTATCATTTCCCTGTTGAAGGAAATGGCTTATTAAGACACACAATCAAACAAAATCAGGTTTCTAGTATCAAGTAATGGCCAAAGCAGTGCTAATGTGGGTCTGGCTTCAGGCAGCTGAGATGCTCTATTGGTGGAGCAGTGCAAGAATGAATTGAACTCTCTGAGTTCCTGGCTATGAAATGGAACCCCTGTTTCGAGTTTTGATCAGTTTTCTTGTGAATAGGGAAATCATTTAACCCCATGAAAGTACAATTTTGAATAAAAACAGGCTTATCATTTTGACCTTCAAGTAATGGCTTAGGAATATGAATGAAGAACAGGGATAAACTCTTTCTGCCTCTAGGCAGCCATCAACCAAGCAGAAACAAAACATCTCTTGCAGTGGTAAGTGTTTGTGGGACCTTTGGGAAGTGAACTCGATAAAGGACTATTACAAAATTTAGTCCATTGCCACTGGTAGTATTTGTACAGATAATGAGAAAAGACCGACAGTTTGAATGGGCCAGAGGGCTGTGTCTTCTCACTTGTCTTTGGCCATAGTGTCAGCTTCTGGTCTGTGCTGAGTTACCTCGGTATTGACAGTAACCAGGAATTTGGCATTGCTCTCTGCTGTGGTGTGCAGCAGGTTTGAGACTGCAGCTGGCCATCCTTTCAGGAACTGTAAAACAGCAATTATTCATCATTTAAAACTGTTAAAGCTGGTCTATAATAGAGGCCTTCTGGCAGGCTTATGGGCATGTAACATGTTACTGCAGGCAAAGTACAGATCTCAGGAGAATGGATTTAACTCTTGGGTCTGCCACTGAGTAGTCTTGGATAACTCCTGTTCCCCATTTTGGCCTCAGTTTTCCCATCTGTAAAATGGGAGTAATTGCACTTTGAGTTCTCTGCCTGAAGAGCTCTAAGCTGAAGCTATGGATCAACGCTTCTGCTTTAGAAATCCATCTAAAGTATGCAAGACCTGTGGCCTTCTTGTGTTATCTGAGCTTTTGTGGCCTTTAATGGATTTACCCTTGATCTGTTTACAGGATCCCCATTTTTATGGAGCCATTATTCCCATTTTTCAGGGATGATTGGGGTTCAAGTGGTCTTCCTCCAGGGCTGCTATTAGGAACAAAAACCCTTTGAGGAGAGTAATGTCACAGGCTCTCTGGCAACACAGAATTGAAGAGAGACATCCCAACCACCCCAAGAAGTCTCAGGGAGTGCTATTTCTTGCAAACAATTAAGTCATAGGATGTAGTAACCTTTCTTCATCCATCCCCTACAGTTAGTCCCTCTTCAAGCAAACTTGTGTTCAGTTCACTCGGCATTTCTCCTTTCTCTTCGCAGAACACCGAGTAGCTTTTCTTTTGTTTTTCTTTTATTTCTTTTCTCTTTCTTTTCTTTTTTCATTTTCTTTTTTTTTTATTTTTTTTTCTCTCTCTCTACTTAAGGCTGTGAGTATCAGGCCACAAAACCAAGTCATACCATTCTGGAATAACCCAGGTCTTCTCAGGGAGAGATGACAACTAGAGAGTTGAGGCAACAGGCATTCACAGGCATGCAACATTATTCAGCTTTATACGTAGGCTTGTGGCTGTATGCAGACTTGCACTGACTAGCTTTTTACCAGCTAATTGTGTGAGACCAGGGAGGATTTTCTTTATTAACTCAAGTGGCTTGGCTGTGAAATGAGACATAATGTACGGTATATAATTCAAGCTCACTTTCAAAGGCATTTTTCGTGAAGCTGGGAGACCTAAGCCTTTAGCATATATATGTCTGAAATACACTCTAGAAACTTAGTAATTCAAGGCCAGCATTTACACTGGTTCATATTCCAGTAATGGAATAGTGCTGACTTAAAAAAATAATCTATTTATATCTTAATGCATAAAATGTTTTTTTTCTGAAACGTAAACTGACTGCTTTGAGCACTTGCTGTGTGTTAATTATGGTTGGACAAGCATGCAAGGGACTTAGCATGCAAAGACTTCAGCAAATTATGACTGTGAAGTTTAAAGAAAACATAGTTGGGCACTAAATTCAGTGCTTGATGTATGTTCTCAAACTTCCTGAAAGTGTGAGTTTTCCAGAATCACTGGTAGTACGTCGTTATGTCTTTAGTAGTACAGAGAGCTAAAATCTCCCCCAAACAGTCGTATTTTGGCCAAGGGTGGATTTTGTCATTATTGACAAAGCGATCCCAGTGGAAGATACTTGTAGGAATGTAAAACAATCACAAAAACCCACACAAGATCCCTTATCGTGCTCTCTCTAAAGCTGTTGCAGATTCATTTGAATTACACTGGAAAGATTTATCTCTTATTAATGGAGTGCTCTTCATTTTTTAAAATTGAGTTGTTGTGCAACACATCAAGTAACAATGTCATAACACATCATAAATCAGTTTGTTCACTGAAGGATTCTAGATGAGTTAATCTAACATCCTGGACACAGTTCATGAGCAGTTAATTTTAGCAGTTCTCTTTGATATGTATCAGTAAAGCAAAGCAACTCTAGTCATTATGGAGTAGAGTCAAAACTGGTTAACAGCAAAGCAAGTACAGACAAAGATTGTTCGGAGATAAAGCCTCTGGCAGATGATTCAAGGGATCTTAGCTTTTTATAGAACAATCGTAGGTCTAATACCATCAGTGCAGATACTGTGGGACAAAGAGAAAACACACATACACACACAAAACCACAGAAAGAAACCACACACACCACTTGGTACTTGCATTGAAGAAGCAAGTCAAGCTAAAGCTCACCAATTCTGATGTAGTTACAAAAGAACTCCATGGCAAGCAATGAAATGGGAAGAAATACCCCCAAAAAAGACATTCAAGAATTATTCCCATTGTTAGTGGGAGAAACTGAGAACATTTGATTTGAAACACAAATTCATCCAGCAGCCTGCCAAATGCCATTTATCTCAAGGTCATATAACATAAATAACCTCAAGGGTTAGCTCTAAAGTGGAGAAGCAGGAGGTAGCTAAACAAAAATAGGGGAAGAGATTCCTCTCTCTTTCCTGTGGATGTTCAGCATGCTACTGACATGTTTTCAAGGCCTGGCATTAGTAACATGAGTCTAAAGCATTAAGGGTAGAAAAATAACACCAAAAGCAAGAAGTACAGCTGAATGTGGCACCCCTAAAGAAACTTGTTTGAGAGCAAGACACTAAGTTGTGCATTTTCTGCAAGAATCTAATTTTAAAAAGAAAAAAATCAGCCAGAATTTTATATTGAAAGTTTAGGTCTGAAAAGATTAATTCGTATTATACAGTAAGGATGACCAATATTTATTTGCTTATCAAGTCGTGTAGTCACGTACATTTCCCCCTTCTTCCCGCACACCAAGTACCATAGCCTTCTTACAGTTTCTAAGAGAACCAAAGAGACTTTTCAGGTCTAGTAACGCATCATCCCTACCAGTCGAGGAAGGAAAGGGTGTGTTTTGCTGTAATTTCTTAAACTTGAGAGTATAGCTTTGAAGATACCAATGGGAGACTCCTCAAAAGACTTGACACAAATAGATCACTGAAGACAGCCAGTAGCAGCGCAAATTGTACTTAAGCCTTCTATGCAACAGTTTAGTGCTCCCAAGTGCTGACTATAATCAATTCATGAGCCTATGGAAGCACATGGAAAAAACAAAGACCCGTATCATCACCAGCAAGGAGCAGAACAGTGACACTTAGAACAATGGTCCCTGAAAGTCAAGGTGACTGAAGACAGAGATGATAAACACTGGGGGAGTCTCTGTGGTTACTTCAGCATAAACTTTGCCTGCAACAGCTAGTTCTCAGAGTTTCATTGCCTTCTGCTGTTATTATTAGCTGTAACAGTTTTTCTTACAGTTCTGGTAACAGCAGTGTGTACTAGCAGTGCTGGAGTTTCTGAATATTGTTGTCAGGGAATATCCATACTGGGTTCCAGCCAGGGAAATAAGCTAGCTCTGCAGAACTGGACTGCTACCAATATCCAAATGGATTTGTCTGCAGCTAAGTTAGAGCTCTCTTCCGCTGCATTGCAGTGGGCAGTGTAAGTATGCCTCTCTTTTCTGGGGTAAAGCTCAGTATACTTCCCATTCAGCATAAAACAAATAGTGCAGTCCTTGGAGCCCAGGAACTCAAATTTGGAATACGGGACCAAACTGTCATTACAGTCCTGGAAATTGGCCACAGAGTCTTTCCTCCAGTTTATGTAGAAAGGCACTTTGTATAGCCAAATAATTCATGAAGAAAATTAGGGAAAAATGTTAGTCAATATTCTTCTTATTTATTTGTGATTTAGGTATGCTTAACAAGCAGGCTGAGTGGGGCTATTTGTGGTTTGATGATGAATTCTTGATGCAATCAAGAAAGCAGAAATAAACCTGGTAAGTCAGAAGGAGAGTTTCAAATGGAAAATGATCAGATTCTGCTGTGGTTCAGACAGCATTCCTAGGAATCACTATGCAAAGTCCTATTCATCTGTATAGTCTGAGCACCAGTGCTTCAGAACAGAAAGGAAGCACGTTGGGCATCAGATAAGACCTAGAAAAGCCTGTTTCTGCAGGATCCAGGAATCCTGATGATTAGTGTATCTATAGGGCAGTTTTATATCTATAGAGCTTACATAATTTGTAGAAACTGAGGCATGAGGAAGCATTTTGAAGGAAGATACTGAAATGAGGCCTCCAGCATATCAGTACCGTCCCTTCTGACCTTAGAAGCTGAAACAACCTAAATATGTTAATCCATCTTGTGCTAAGATTGTGGTTTATTCATCTATAAATTTCTCTTAAGTCTTTCAGCTTCTTTAATTCTCTTAGAAAAAGAAATATATGTATGTGGAGGACTTAGAGTCAATGAAATGGTGAGGTGAATGGCTCATCTACAGGAGACTAGGCTGATTGCTATGTCCAGTTGGTATCTGAATATAGAACTAGACAGAAAAAGAACCCCACAGTTCTTCAGGGAGGGAATTATGGGACACATCTCCTTCCTGCATCTTTATACCCCATTTTAGTCCCAAATGAAACTGATTTTTGTCAAATACAAATGCTCTTTAAAAATGGCAGAACACATGAAATTGCATCGTTAGCAATGAACCAAGGCCACTTGCCTTGCAGCAGTTTTTGTTAAGGGATTACTGTGTTGAGAATCCACTGATTTTGGCGCAGGCTGTAGAACTCAGCAGTTCCACTTTGCATGTCCTGCCATTATGCAGCAAGCAGACTCTTGCTAGACATTGCAGTAGAGCAGGCAGTTGGCTTCTCCCAACCTCCTTAGGTTTCCAGATGTCATAACAAAATGAGAGAGAGAGACTTAGCATCTTCCATTTGTTTACGCTGGAGCTGCTAGGCAGAGACCAAGCCACAACACTGCACAGCTTTTCAAAAAGGACTTAATAGGCCTCTCTGTAAACAGATCTAAATATTTGCTCCAGTGACATTTATCGCATCACACGTCTGGCGCGAGTGTTTTGTCCTTGTTTTGCTTGCGTGTTTGGATTCTCTTATAAACATTAATGAAGTGCTTGAATACAAATGAATAATTCTCCCCCTCCCTTCTTCCCTTCTTCCCACCCTGGAGGGAAGGGGAATGGAAGGGCATGAAGTAATAATAGTTCAACCTTCAACCCATAATTGCTCAGTACATTTTGATGACAGCTTTCATTCTCACATGCTTTAAAAGACTTTATTCGTTATGTACATCCACACGCAGGACATTGTACCTTTCTTCAAAGGCAACTGCGTCTGGTTGGGGGCAGTTAGCACACAGCAGTACATCATTTATGTCTGACTGGTTGTAGCAAGTTGTCCTGCTGTGGGTTGCCACCAGAATGGCAGCCTAGTGCCCCATCTATGTTGTATTTAATGGAGGAGAGATAGAAAATTCTGTATGTTCTTCCTGGGGCATCTCCTTTTGGCTACTGACTGGACAGAATAATGAGCCTGAAACACCTTC
This sequence comes from Rhea americana, assembly GCF_003343005.1. NCBI lineage: Eukaryota > Metazoa > Chordata > Aves > Rheiformes > Rheidae > Rhea > Rhea americana. The sequence continues at coordinate 5,165,675 of NW_028186390.1, forward strand.
AATCTGACATCACGTAGCTGTTGGTATACTGCCCACTGGAGATGTGAGGTTATTATGTAGTTATCTATAGCTTGAATATGACTAGAGGCTTCTGTATAGCCTCTTCCATTCTCTTAGTGCCTTTATGCAGTATATAAGCCCAAGAGAGAGGGCAGCTTTGTCCAGCTTTTGATCCTCTCATTAAAGGAGAGGTGTCGAGCATGGGTATGGAAAGACTGACCAAGTCTTAATTCCCCAGGTAGTTACTGTGAGCCAACCCTTTGGGATCTTTCCATATGCAGTAGGGTGTGAGGCCATAAAATATATGTGTCAGGTGCCTGTTTCCTGCTCACAGAGGGATGAAATTATGAAGCATCAAGGCTTCATTTCTCAACCTGCTCCTGACTGAAAAAAACATTGTGTATCTAATTCCTGTGCACTTCCAAATGCCACAGTAAATCCATGCCCAATGAGGTATTATCAGCTTCTGCCAGGTAGGACAGTGCTTTGCTCAGGATTTTTACAGAGCATCTTGAGTTTCTCCAGCTGAGCTTATAGAAGCATAAGCAGAAACTCCATGTTAGCAAAGAGGGTCTCTTCAGAAATTCACCAAATCTGTGCAACAAAATACTCAGTTCCTTGGAATGGAGAGAGGTTTGAGAGAGAAACTGCTGCGTTTATGCTGTGAGGCTTGAAAGTAGTGTTCCTAGAAAGTAATCACAATTTCATTCTGTAAATGATTAAAAAAAATCCTGTATTTTGGTTTGTTGTCTGCAAGAATACTATGTGTAAAGGATTTATTTGCCAATAATCAGGCTTTGGGAGGTCAAGATTAATTCCCAAGAGAATTCCCAAGAGAGATATTTCCTTCATCTGAATGATTAGGTATTAAATGGGTTAAAATAATACTGTCTTTGGATCAGTATGTATATTAAACCATTCAGTCTGCACATACTTGGGCATTATTAGAAATAGCCTGTCAGCTCCATTATCAAATTGCTTGTTCCGTCTATACATTCCATGCATAAATCCATATCAACTTTGCCTCGTGTAACTGTATTTGTTTATATGAACTAGAATTCTCAATCTCGAGGAGTCTAAAATGCCTCTTGAAAGAATATTCTTCGTCTGCACCTACAGAGACCCAGACTAATTGCTATTGAGAGGATGCTCTCTGGGGTGCTTTTTCTGTGGGGGGCTGGGAGTAGCAAAGAAAAAGGTTGAATATCTGTGAAGGTGTTTCCTTGTCAGCAACTGTCCAGTACACACTGTGAAAAGAAAAAGGCAGGGAAAGGGACAGAAAAAGTATTTGTTGATATTTTTGTCATCCTCTGTCTGATGTGTCAACACTAATGAAGGCTTTTTATTTTTATTTTTATTTTTGTTAATTTATAGTCCAGTGAACTCCAGGGTCCCTGTCACTCAAGCATTCTGCGTCTTGCTCATTTGCTGGAATACAAACATGGAAGTGTATTTGGAACTCACTGGAGCCTTAAAAAAGCAAAATTAAGGCAAGCTGCCAGATCAGAATCTAACACACAACATATGTTTACAGGGTTATAGTCTCTTGCCATGCCGGCTTTAGCAGCACTCCAATATGAAATAGAGTAAATGCCTTCCAAGACCTTTTATCATCCATCGTGCTTATCAAAACAGTAGAAATACTGTTTTTATTTTGGCAAACGTGCTTTTCCTCTTTTTTTGCGGCCCTTTGAATTCCTTGCCACATTTGGGATTAGTGGAAGAGCATGTGCTTGGTCTTGTTTGTCTATTCTCCTCCTCTTTACAAGGATTTATCTGCCTCAGGACTGACCAGATTCATCTATCAGTTTTGCAAGTATCCCTAAACATGATTGCTGGTCCACAAGGGGAAAGTAAAGTTATCCCTCTTTTTCCTGGTGTGTTTGTAGAAGAAGGTGGTTTAAGCTGGCTCAGGGAACTTCAAGTTTGTCGAAATGGAGAAGCTGCCATTGGTTATCACTCAGCTCAGGCTGTCAGCTATAAAGAATTATCTAGCAATGATTCACTTTACGTGCTGTCACTTTTTTATATCTTTAGTTGGCCATTATCAGGTTTGAACCCCAATTTAGAGACAAAGGAAGAGGTCTATGAACACATACAAGCCATTTCCAATCCTGGAAGATAGCACTAGGCTAGTTCTAGACAGCAAAAAGCCAAACCAGTCCCTTTGTCCCATTTGCTACAAACTTTAGCTCTTTTTTGGGAGTCTTTAGAACTACCAAGAGGCTAGAGTTTAGAGTAGCCAATGAGTCATGCTAAGGCTCTGTGGTTTCCTTCTGGGCTCTGCTGCCTGTGCCTTACACAATGCTGGTATCTGCTCATCCAGCAGTGCTTCCGCTTAATCCATTGCAAGATGGGAACATTGAGACTGGAGTCTGCTGCAGTGGGGAGGTGCAAGGGCTCTTGCTGCAGCCCCAGATTTAGCACTAAGACAACAGCAATACTGTGAGGTAGAGGGAATGGAAAACAGTAGCAGTTACACCAGACTCCTGTCACATCCTGTGACTCCTCTGTCACAGGTACTAGGATGCAGTAGAAAAGATGGAAGGCAGCAGCTGGATGTGACCTACAGAATGGGCAATCAATGGCAATTCACTGAGTCCAGGGAAACTAAACTTGAAGTGTCTGAAAATGTGGTGGGATAAATCAAAGTCGTGTTTTAGTGGATGTGTGTGGCTCTGAAAGAGCATTAGCCAGAGCAGATGTAAGCCCAGCACTTTCCTTCTCCTAATCATTCTCCATGTGTAGGATATGCTTCACATGATCTACAAAGCATGCAGGGCACCTGGGTCCCAAAGGGTCTACATGCACTATTTCAAGCTTATCAAAGACTCTGCTTGCAAGCTAGCTGTCTTGGTATCTGGGGCTTCAGAGACAGTCCAGACGTGGCCTTTGTGTTTTGGTTCTCTGCATGCAAGATGGGTAAGATATTAGAGCTTTTTTTTTTTTGGAAAATGCCTTTTTTAAACAGAAACAGTACTCATGTAATTATCTGCATTTCAAGGAAAAAAATTCCTTGAAATGTATCCATTTCAAACTTAAAATGAAGCTGGAAAAACCCATGAGTCTCATCAGTGAAACAACAGTCTGTAGACTGACCCAAATGGACATTTTTGTGCTGTTAGTTCATAAAAACAGATTAAAGTTAGAAAAGACTGAATTCTCAACATTTTTTTCTTGCATACAACTGTTGCTTCCTGCCTAGCTTTGGAAAGCCGCAGAGAGGTGGAAGTCCTACAGCAGCTTTGGATGAGTATGGTGGTAGAGGAGAAGGTCCTTGGGTGCTCTCTTAATGGAAGACAATTCAAGGATACCTAACTAGCAGGTCATGTAGGATGGAGTGACTTTGCCTCTATAGGGTACATTCTTTATAGACATCAATATAGTTACAGTGCTTCACAGCTTAAGATTTGGTCTTCCCTGTATGAGGTTTAATACATATTTTCGTTTGCTTCCCAGTGGGTTAGATCACTTTGTCTCTGCTCACATTTAGTATTGCCACACACTGTGAACAGTCATTTTTATTGGTAGCATTTTCTCATCAGAATGGAGGGCAGGAACTAATGGTTTCACCTCAGCATCTCGCCAGGGAGGTCTGTCCTAGATTATCTTTACTAGAAGTTAATTTGGAGATAAGAACCACATATATAGAAGCCACATAGGCCCTAATTTAGGTACAGGTCTTACAGCTCTTAGAGCTCCAGGATGTTGTACTTCATAGCTCTGATGACCTAGCTATCCTGTCTTTACACTTTGACCACAGACAACTGGCTTATCCTTTTCTTCGAAGAGACAGATTGAAGATGTGGTCATGGTTCTGACTTTCAGGCCATCTTCTTTGTCTTTGCTTGCAAAAGATATTTTCTTCTCATCGTCAGAGAAATTAGGTGCCTGTGTGCTTGGTTCAGCTTTTGAGTCAAAAGTTTTGCCTTCTGCTTGTAATGTTTGTTTGTGTTTGCTGCATGATTTTTAAGCAATTTATGTATCTGTTCCCCATGCTGTTTCATTTATACATAGCTTTATTTAACTGGTAAGTGTAGAGTAAGTTCTAAAAAAGTCAGTAAAACTCCATGTTGGCTAATTCCTTGGACATGATGACTATTGGGACAATGACGTTTCCTGGATGTGTACTGTTTCCTGTATTTCAACAGTATTTTAGCTCCTAATCACTTACTCTTTGCAGAAAGCATTCACTGTGTGTTTTGTTGCTGCCCAAATGCAGATGTAGGTTTAGGATTGTGAGTTTTCAAGTTCTGAGAATCAGCATGGGTTTTAATGCTCTTGATCACACAGCCAAATACAGTTGTTATGATAAAACTCAAAATTCATCTCTGAAGCACCTCTTTTAGTGTTGCCTCATGCATTCTCAGCTAGCAACGTATTTCTTTGTCTAAGTGACTTCCACTGTTGGAACTTTTTCCTAGCATATTTAAGGTTTTCCTTTACTACTTCCAGATGTAGTCCCTTGTTTTACCATTCTTTGACTCTGTAAATATTTTTTTCTCTGGTATTAGTACTGCTCAGTTATTTGGATAGAGCTGTCATGATATTCAAGATCATGGTTCTTTTCTATCAGGAGTCATTTATTAAAGAAAACTTCTGCAGCTACAGACAAACAAACAGGTTTCTGCCGAGAGTGCGTTTCAGTTTTGTCTTATTTGTTAACTAGAACTCACACCCTTTCTGAGACAGTTCATAGAGACACCTCGTGGCTGTTAGGAGCTCTACAGAGTGCACTGCAATCATGTCAGATTGATTTATACTAAACCTTCACGTCCAGAGTCATTCATAGGAAAGTTACGTGAGAGACTGCTGACCTCCTAATTAAAAGCTAGGAATGTTTAAGTTTTGGTCAGGTTTTTACTGTTTTGATGAAAACAAGCAAGCAAATCTGTTTTAAAGTAGAATTAAAAAAAAATTAAAACCTCAAGACAACATCCACATGTTGTGTGCTTGAATGTAATTAGAACTATCAAAGGGAATTTTCTATGTAAAATTAAATTTTTTTTTGGTTAATTCCTAGACCCTTATACTCTAGTTTGTCCTCTCACTCTCCTCACCCTACAGAAGTAGTGCAAACAGCTCAGACTGCATGAATGTGATCTGTTGGTGTGATTCTTAGCTTCTCATTTAAAAGCCACACTAGTCGGTGTCAAAAAAGCAAAAAAATGCCCCTTTCCTTTCAAACACACAAGTCAGGAGTGAATTAGACAGTAATCTTTCCACAAGAGAAAGCCCAGTTGACTTCAAGTTTCAGGTCGTCCATTAATGTGGATGAAAAACAAGTGAGTCCAGTAAGATTGCTCACCAGGCTATAGTCTTTCTAATAGAAAGCGAGCAAGGCTTTGAATCCACTATCTCCTTGACTTGGCAAAGAGTGCAGCTTTTCTTCTGTTTGGTAGGAACTCATCCACGAAAGCAGTACTTTGAAAAACAGAACGAATCCCTTAGGAAAAAAGTTTATAACTGACATTTTTTCCCAGGTATAATTGCTCTAGAGCAGGCTGAAGAGAGGCCTTGTGATTTCTTTGATCTTGTTTCTTTAGATCCAGTTTTTCAAAATTTCCAAAAAAAAATTATACATATATTTTTAATCAAAAGTACATGTAGGGAAGTGGAAGTTGTCATGGAACTATTTGTCATTTCTGTTACCGCTCCTTTTCTGAGTACAAACTGAGTCCTGCAAAATGCTGGAAACCATCTTTCCATAACTGAGGAAGACAAAAGTCCTTCATTTGCTTTCCACAAGCCTGAAGAGAAACAAGTACAAAGATTGAAAGAGTTCCTCATATTCTGGAGTTAGTTCCTAATCACAGCTGGAGTAAGGAGGCAAAACAGTAATAAGGTATGAATTTGGGGTATTTTACTCTAATGGATGATCACCACCTTCATGAACATACAAACATGAGAGCAATAAAAATGCCTGCCTTTTTGATCTTTAGAGCATCTTAGGCAAATATGAGAGTACCACTCTAGAAGCAGACAACTCCAAGTCAGTAGTGGAACTTCATAAGGATTTTTTGCAGATCCACAGACAGCCTAAAAAGATGATGTAAGATGTGCATGTTGAGTATCATGTTTGAGTTGAGACTGTATCTATGGGTAGTTCCACACCACACATTTTCTCCAAATGCCCATGCAGTCGCTTTTTATTGGGCTGAAAGTCCACCTAATACTTATTTTTATTCTATGAAAAGCATACACTGTGTAGGGTAACATTAAGGCTTAAAAAAAATAGTAAGTCACCATGTTTACTTCAACTTTCCCTTTCTAAATTGGTTTGACAGCCCTGTGCTTTTCTAACTCATTTTGGGGAATATCCAGTCTGCCGTTGGAATTATTTGAATTGTACAGAAAGAAAGGAGGGCCTGTTTCTCTCAGAATTCCATATATTGTGTCGCTGGAGCTTTTCATGTTCCATAAACAATACTCTCTTTTTCCAACCCTCCCCCCCTGCCTATAGCCTGACTTTCTATAATTTTCTTGACATGGACAACTCAGCATTTTGTGAAAAGCTACCACTGATTTTCAGCAGCTTTACAAACAGGAGCTTGCTAGTGATTTCAGGAGGATCTGGTAGTTTGATGCAAGTGAGATTGGGTAGAGTCTCTGGAACTTCAAATACTTTTCAGTAGTGCATCTGGTTGTGAATGATTCTTTTCCCTTAAACACTCATGATCCGCCATTGGCAAGTCTCCTCTCATAACTAAGAAGACATTTGGAAAGAAATTTGTGTTTTTAAATGTGTTCTTAGTCCTTGCAGATTTCTGTTCGCATTTTTCTCACATACCACCACTATTTTTTTAATAATTCAGTTATTATCTCAATGAAATCTTGAGAGATACTCAGAGTTGCAAGAGTTCTGGAGTCGAAATTCATTTTGAGCTCTCTGTGCAGCTCTTAATATTTGAGTGGTATTTCATGCTCTCAGTCTTTGGTGACTCATGAAGTTTTATTCCATTAGGAAAATCACAGCCTGGATAAGTATACATGGTGTATTTTACAAAAGCAGTAGTGCTTCTTCTGCTGTTCAGTGGCTTGATACCTCATTAAAAAAAAAAAAAATAACCAACAAGATGGACAATTTCCAGTCTTACCAACCGCGCATGGGAAAGATTAACAAACGTGTTTGGAAAGAGTGTCTGATCAGTCTCACCCGTGTCTGACTGTGTTTGTTGGTGCATTTTCCATAGCATTTCTGGAATACTTGTGCAGTAGTGAAAGGGTTATTGCAGCATTTGATTTCACCCTTATAAAGGCTTTAAAAGAAGCGCTAAGCCCCTGTAGTCTGGGAGCAGCAACACTGATCAAGTGCCATGACACGAAGAGAGGAAAAATCCCTTTCAATGTTTGCACTCAACATGAGTGTCACTTTAGAGCTCTAGGTTGCTTTTAAAACTGCTTTGCGTTCTGACTGCTTTGCGGTGGACCCGAGAGGTCTTGGGTTAATGTCATCTAATGCATCCTAATGTGTAGTCTAATTGTAACTGCCATTCCAGCTGTCCCTTGTGTGTTTAACTCATGTAAATGAAAAACACAGCTTTCCAATTTACTCTTCAGCTTGAAATATTATCTCCTCCTCAAGTAATGTGTTCTAATTGCAGAAGCAAGATATATTATATATAGAAAGAGTAGATGAGAGCATGAAGATTGTATATAAATAGCAGGGCTACTTAGTGGTTTCTTTTCTTCACTATCAACCTGTCTTCTCTCAGCTGACTGCTGACTAAACAGACACCAAATGAGAGGATAAAGAGACAGGTAAAGATGTCCTGTCACTTGTCCTGACTCTCATCTGCTGCAAGATGTCCAGATAGTTAGGCAGCAATGCACCAGTGTGCACATGCCCACTTGATGTCAGTCTGGAGTGACTCTCCTAATTTACACTGGCAGAGAAGATCAAAACTCAACTTAAAAATTAGGTGGCAGAGACAAAAAAAAGAGAGAAGTCTGCAGATACTCGGAGGCCAGGAAAGCCTGCCAAACAGGCATTCCTACCCTTGCTTATGATTCTCCCCCACATACGACTGGCTGTGTGCGTCTTGGAGCAGCCAGCATAGTGATCTATTCATAAAGGGCCAAATTCAGGAGCCGACCTGCAAGGGTTGAGTACACTGGCTACACACATGGAAGGTGGAGCAAAGGCTCAAAGGGGCTTCTTGGAGTTGTGCGGGACAAAAATCCCCTTCTCTCTAGCTAACTGAAAAGCAGGCAAGCCAGAGGGAAAGGATGGTGTATTTAACCTGCGACTTGGGACATTGAGGACTGGTTCTCTAGTCTGTCAGAGATTAGGTCAGATTTGTCTTCTGGGTTACTTTCCTTCTGTCTCAGTACACAGGAAATATAGCTCTGCTTTCTCTTGAGCTGTTGGCAGCATTAAGAAAAAACGATGCTTTTCATTTGCAGAAAGATCAAGTCACAGCCTAGGTAAGCACTCTGAACACAGCCCCTCTCCCATGAAGGGAGGCAGCGCTCTGCAGACTGCCCACTGTGTCAGGGCCCCTGCACCCTATCCTCCACTATGTGCAGGGCTTCCCTTGTAATTGGAAGAAGAGGCACGAGAGGTGGAGGTGTAGCTGGGGATGTTCCTCAGTATCCATTAGTGAACAATAGTTTTCCCAATGCGTTTTGGTTTGTAGTTTGCAGTGAGGAGGTAAAGACTAATACGTCCTGAAATGGGCTTGTGGCTGTCCTATCCTGTGATAGGATTATTTTGAGAGTCAGTGCTCTCAAAATTGAGACAGAATTATTCGATTTAGTCATTCAGGGAGAGGGATCTAGATTTGAAAGGCAAAACAAAACCATAAACCCTTCTGGCTGATCTTCTTAGTCACTTAGCTCTCCAAAAACCAGAAGACCTCTAAAGAGAGAGGCAGAGAAGATCCTTAAAAGCTTCTATGTGTGTTTGCATGTTCTTTGTCTTAGTGATGGAGGTGACCAACAGCCAGAAAATGGTCCTAAAATGTATGATACATTGTGACTGGTGGAGGAACCTAGTAACCTCAGATGCTTCTTGATTGCCTTCTTCTGCTGAAAGGAGAGACAGCATCCTGTCGTCCTAAAGGGATAAGGAGGAATTGATGATGACCTGAAAAACAAAACAAAACAAACAAACAAACCAAAAAAAAAAGAAAAAAAAAACCCACTCCCTTCTGTTTTATAAATGTGAAGGAAGTTAAAAGGAGAAGGGTATGAACTCATGAATCATTTCAGGTTTGGGATATTCTGTTCTGGCTGAAAATGAATTAATGATAAAGACAAATTGATGGTTTGCATGGATGCTTGATCTGAAATAAATAGAGAAACAATAAGCAAGGCATTGGTTCCACATCATTTGTGGAAGTGAGGAACAACCAAACCTCTTAGCTACCAGGAAGCTCCATATCTGCATGAAGAACAGAAGGCTGTTGCTGACAATGGCCTACTTGTGCAGATAGACAGAGACAGTTTGTGCGACCCAAGGCTAAAGAGGGAAGGGGCCAAACTCATGTCATTTATAGGTTAATTGAGTAAAAGGGAGTGGTGCTTTCATTTTTCCCATATTCTGCAGCTGCCTGGATTTTTGTGAGGGACCTGGCATTGCTTAGAGCTCCTGCAGGGATGCTCTACCTCAGACTGCTTCATACTTAGTGAAAGTAAGTGAATACAGAATAGCCAACATCACGCAGCTCTACTTACGTCTTCCTTGTCCTTTACTAGCTGGCCTATGACATGTCCAGTCCCAGCAGGGCTCATCATGCAGAGGTATTGGTAGAGAACACAAGATACTACTCTCATCTTATGAAGGCTCTGTTTCCTTTACGCCTTCAGTTTTGATTACCATTGCTTTGAGATACATTCTTTGCTTGATGTAGAGTCCCTGAGGTGGCAAGGACAGAGACTGTGGAGTAAAGAGGATACTTCTCTATGAAATGGACAGACAACTGTGCTAGCTGTCCTTTCCAAGACAAAGGATTGTGTGTTCTCTTTGTGGATCGCATGTTCTTAGCCTTGCTTCAGCCATCTCATGCCGTGGGGAAATAGCTTGTAATGCCACATACGCCTGTGTCTTTTCTCACGTCCTCATATATTTCCACATTTGTAACTCACGTCGCTGGCTACTCAAGTACAAATCCAAGACAGAATGTTGTTAGGAGGAGAAAAGGAGATGCAAGTTAAGCTTTGCTTCATATGTGCAGAAACTCCATGCAGTTCTGGAATGATTTTTTTCTGTTTTTGTTTTGAACTCCTATATGAGACACGGAGAAGTACAGGCAATACTGTTGCACTAATAGTGGCAGATAGAGAGGGGAGATTTGTGAGTAGTTTGTTAATCTGAATAGGCTGTGAATGTTCACATGTACTTTCTTTCCTGTCTCTGCATTTCTCTGGAAGCAGGTATCTCTCTGCCTTTTCTTTTTAATCTTTCCTGTTAAATAATGATCAATAGTGAAAGATAACAGTAATGTGCAATGTGGTGCATTGTGCAATGTGCAAGCTGAAGTGGTAGGGAAAAACAACCAACGTCTAAACATATTCAGGAAATTGCTTTATTCCAAAAAGGCACCAAGAGTGTGAAGCTGGGAAACTGGTCCTCTTGTGAATCATAGCCTCCCAAATTCATGTCCTCTGTGTCCTACTAAGACTTTCTCTTTAGTTTCAGGTACTCCTGAAAGGGAGAATAGTGTCTACTATGCTTTACTCTGTTTGTCCAAATTTGTAGATTTTAGTGGCAACTCCATGGCAGAGATAGAGAAATATTTCATGTGTATGAGAATTTTATAGGTAAAAGTGTGAGGTTTGAGATTCCAGTCTCAGATCTGGCCCTGTCCTCCTTGGAACCAGAGAAGCAACGCCTTGGAAAGTACTATGCAAGCGCTAGAAACATGGCTCAGTGAAACAGGACATCGCTGTGCTTATACACATTAAGAAATCATAGCCCTGATCTGTAACATTCAGATATTAACATTAACTGTTGGGAGAGGTGAATTAAGGTGATTTCTTCCTTCTTCAAGCACTTTAAGCACAAGGTGAGGCAAGAATAGAAGTTTGAAGTTGGCTAAGGATTAGCATGTGAAAACACAGAAAATACTAGATTGCCTCTGGAATCACAGCCACCCAAATACACACACACACACACACACACATTTATATATATAAAAATATACACATACATACACACATTTAAGAAATAGCCTATGAGGGATAGATGCGTTGTTTCAAACACATAGGTTCTTTCAACATCCTGCTGTTTAGATTCCTAAGTATGATAGGTTTTGCTTTGCCAGGTTTTAGCTTTCTGTGGCATGAAATTAATAAGTCAGTTATTAACAGCTACTGCTTGCTTATATACAAACTCACAGAAATACACATGGTGAGAGAAATGAGAAAAACAGATCTACAAAAGCAGCTATTTATCCAGTTTGTTGTTTTCCTCCTTCGGCGTATGAGCACAGCTGGGAGTCTTACAGTACTCGGTGTTTACACGGGGGCAGACAGTTCATCCAAAAACCTTCTGCTGGAAGCGAACTGGGAGTTCACATCACAGCTCCACCACAGAGGTAACTCAGTATGAGGAGCAGAGCTCAGCTGACCTCATAACATGAGTAAATGAGGCTCAGTAATAGATTCTGCTAAGCAAAATGGCAGAGGAAGAGAAGCTGAAGAAAGCTTCTTTGGAGAGTTGGGTTTTTTCAGTGGTCTATTTTCTACTAATTGTTGGAAGATTAACTGCTGGTCATGTTCCCAGTTAGGCATTCTCAGAGCTTATTTGATCCTGAGCAACAGGTTTATTTGCCTAATTTATTGTTGCTCTTAGACTTTTAGAGTAAAATATAAATTAAAGGCTTTTGTTCTGTGCAATTTAAAAGAGTGCCCAGGATGAAGAGCCCAGTATTTGGCTTGACTTCATGTTCTGAGATCCATTTCAAGAGCTGCTGAGCATTACTACAGTGGGCTTAGATCTCATGTTTGTCTTCTGAAGTATTTTGGTGCTTAATGTTTCTGCATTAAGAGGGAAGGTCAGTCACTACCAGCTGTTAAGCATTGAGGAAGACCAATTGTTTTAAGCCTGTTCGGCAAGTCAGTTATTGGAGGATAGCTTATAAAACAAGACAATGTTACAAGCTGTTTTGCTATCAGTGATAATTTCTGCAAGCATTAGGATAATATTTCAGCTTGGAAAAAATATTTCCGAAGAGATAGTGAATGAGCAAAAAATGTGTGAGTTACAGTTAAAAGATCTACTGATTATCCTGTAAGATGACTCAGAACATTGCTGCATCCAAGAAACTGAATACATACAGTTCTTTCAATGAAGCTTAAAAAATGTATGGGAAATGTGAACAGACTGCTCCTCAGATTGAGCTAAGATTAAAACAGCTCTAGTAAAAGAAGATTTAATGTGATCCATGTTGAGAGAAGGAGAATAAAAAGTGTTTCTCAAACCTAATGAAAATTAGCTTCTACTGAACCTAGATTCAATGTAAAATGGAAGTGAGGTGCTCATCTCCCATTTAAGTTTGATTTCATTCCCAAGATGTTAGGTTTTTTGAAAATCCCAATTTTAAAACAAGAACCTTACTGTCCTGGATGGAGGATCTGTAGTCTACTACGAAGCGCCTTGTGTTGGCTCTCAGTGGACTGGCTCACAGGCCTGGGTTCAGTGGTTCATCCCTGTCCTCGGTGTGCTGGCCGATCTAGGGCAAGTCACCTCAATTCCCTCAAATTCAGTTTGTATGCTTACTGAGGAACAATGAATCATTATGGATAGTATTGAGAGTGCTAAGAAAGCTAGGTGCTCCTCTGGGAGACATCGCTGGCAAGGATCTGCAGCTTCAAATCGCTTCTGCCTAAGTGCCTTGGCAGTGCAATGCCTGACAGATTTGCCAGGCTCTTAGGATACCATTCCTCTTCTCTCTTTGAAGCTACTAGAGATTCCCTCAAAAAAGATAAATTTAGGATGCCAATAATTGGAATATATTGTTCTTGGCCCATAGGGAGTCTGACACAGCAGCTCTAGCTTAAATATAGCAATCAGCCTGCAAAAGCCAACAAAATCCCACAGACCAAGTGATAACAACTGTTTCACTTTCTTAAATCTCTAGTAATCTAAGGGATGAATGAGCTTCGTAGCTGAGAATTGCTCTTAGGTTCGATTTACTGGGGTTTGTTTTTTAATACCCACATTTATTACTTTTTTTTGAAAGTCTTTTCACAGGGTTTGCCAAAAAACATAAAGTTTTGTCATAATGGATCAGATCACTTATCCCTGTAAGTCTACTACCCCATATCTGCCAATGATGACTTGCTCAGCTCAAAAGCCAGCTTGTATAGTACAGCTGGGTGCAGGCATGGATTTGCTACTGGGCTAAAAGCCTCTGTCCTTCCATCTTCCACTACACTTCTTCTACTGACCGTGGTGGCCTGATGTTAGGCAGTGTGTGTATTGCCTCTGGTTGGGAAAGGCTCAGAGGAGGCAAGAGTTCTCCAGAGAGGGCTGGAGACAGCTTTAGGCAGAAAAGCTGTCCTCTTGCCAGGTAAGTGTGACTGGTTCTTCCTCTTTGGTAGATTTTCAGGCATTTTACTGTAGACTGTTTCATCCCTGGTGTCAAGTTTTATTAGAGGGCAGAAGTGTGGGAGAGACAAAAAAAAAAAATCTGAAATGCACTGTGTGGATCACAAACATGTCCAAAAATTGCCAAAAATAATAGGTCAGTGCTTGTTCTCTTGGTAATGTACACAAGAAATAGAGATTGGCTAAGAACTTCAGCAGTGATCAAAGGCCTTTAGCTGAATTTCTCGTGTGGGATTGTGTCACATAAGCTTCCTCAATTTCCCAGAGATGAAGCTGTAGCACCTGAAAGGAGATATCACTCCTAAGCTGGGAGAAAACCTCATGCTACTGTTGTTCCTACAGTTGCAGAAAGCCTGGAAGGTGTTTCCACACTAGGAACATCTAGGCGTTTGGACTTTTTTCCATGTACTACACTGGAGAGCTACTCCATTATGGAAAACTTAAGATTCCTCATGCTGTTGCAGCAAAGAGTAGTCTGAAACCATCTATACACTGGCATAGTCAGTGCTTTGCAAACCTGTGGGTGAAATACTGTTCTGAGTGAGGAAATCCAGCGACTGTCTGCCGCGAATGAGCCTTGTCGCCTTGGGCTGGTTGTGCTCCATTCTCCTTTTCTGCTTGTAAGACTGCAGTACAGTTCTGCTGGTTGAAGGAAGCAACTCAGTCTGCCATCAAGGGGAGTAGGTGTGGGAGGAGAAGAGAAAAAATGAAAAACTTTCATGTTTTGGATAGGAAAAAATATCCCAGTTGTTATCTAGTGTTGCATGTGCAGGTCAGGGAAGGATTACCCTGCGGTTAAGGAAGAGGATTGTATCAAGGGACAAGTTCTGTTCCCAGCTCAGCCACAGACTTCCTTTTGGACTCTAACACTTAATTCTTTGTGACTTTGTTTACTCACCTGTCTGATGGGAATAATACTACCTACATCAGAGAGGAGTTGTGCTACTCTTTATGTTGATGCACGTGGTGTTAGTTAGGAACATTAAAATGCTTTGAGATCCATGTTTTTTTTAAAAAAAGGCAGTATAAATGGCAAGGGCTGTTATTTGAAATTTTAGTTCCAGGTACTGTGTCACAAATCAAAGCATCTCCTTTTAATTCTCGCTGTAGAGAGTTATAAAGCATCCAGTGGGCATAATGCTGCACTACAGAGAGCAAGTGCAAGTTTTGAGCAGCCTGACTAAAAGTCTAATTTTCTTCTTTAAGCTTTATATGTGTTCCACTTTCTGTAGCTGTTTTTGATGTTACTTAAATGTGATATTTACAGGCAAAATGCTTCTCTAAGCTAGTGTTAGATGGTCACTATCCAGTACCATTCATTGTCCAATACCATTTTTTGTAGTTCAAGATAACATTACATCTTTTGGCTTTGGAGAACTACATTATTTCTATGCTTATTACTTAGCCGAAATTTGGAAAGAGCTCCAGATCCATTTTTGTTTTGTAGAAAAAAAAAAAAAAAAGTCTGTTCTTGTTACAGCCTCACTAGCTCACTTAAAATCCTTTAAGACAGACACCAGACAAGAAGGTGCAAGCTTCAGTTCCTTAATCCTGTCTGATCTCAAATTGTCTGACATTTGAAGTCAGAAACAGAATATGGTTTGGTTCAGGAGACAGAAGCCTTCTGATTGTAAAAAAGGTGTAAGGACTGTGTTATGAATAAAAGTGTATGAAAACTCTGGGATGGGTTAACTGAGGTCACTAGGAGGGCTCCAGCTTTAGAGCCACCAATTTCAACAGCCAGCATAGGTTTACAGTAGAAATTAAGCCCTTTGCTGTCAGCAGCAGTAAGGTATTAAGTTGCACCTCCATCAACCAAGCTCTGCATCCAGCCATGCCTCAAGAGCATTTTTGTGTGTGTGACAGGACTACTAGTTATACAGCAGGCAGGTCAGGCCCTGTTTCACAGGGCCACCACAAGGTTATATCCCAGGAGGCTGTGGTGGTTAGACAAGGCTGGAGCTGGGGGGAAGGAGTCACAGTCTGGTTGAGGTTGCTTTCAGCCAGCAGTTAAGCCAGTAGCCCTACAAAACTAGTTTGAGAGGCAAGTTAAATGATGGCTCACTAGCATGCTGGAGAAGAGTCAGATAAGGATTTATATTCAGGGAAGCCGAGGGAGCTCTAATCACCCTTCCTGCTGTGGTGTGGCTTTAATTGCAGGCATCTCCTATTCACTGCCTAACTGCTTACATGCTCATCTGAGTGTTGACAGCTCATAAACCTGGGAGCTATCATGCTGATTTAAGTTGGCTTTTTTGCAGAGATGAGACAGAATCCTAAGCATGATGAACATGTCGGGGAGAAGAAAAGTCTAAACATGCTAGTGTAAAGAAACTCAGGACCCCTTTTCAGTCAAATCCCTTTCCATCCCATATCATCCTTTCAGAAAGAAGGACATACAGAACACATTGGAGAGCTGGGACTTGCTACTGTGTGCAAGAGACAGCCTTGTACTCCAAGAGCAGAAAAACTAGAGCAACAAGGTCACCTTGGCAAGAAAAGCCCCAAACACCAGTGTTTATTGCACATTATAATAAGCTGCTTGTTTACCAAAAAAGAAAAAAAAATATGTTCCATTTGGTTTGAAATCAAGACAAGCATCAGCTTTGCAGAGCTTCATCTACTGTAGATTTCCCCCAACCTTTCATCCAAGAAGTTTATCACTATGACCAAGTAGGAAAGGAGCTTTGTACCTTACTTTCAAGTTAAACATGACTACGTACAGCACAGGGAAGAAAGAAAAAGCTCAACAGACAGCCTTTGGGAGCAAGCTCCTCCATGCTCTTGAGAGCATGAGGATGACTGTAGACCCCAGAAAAAACAGGTCTTGATTCTTCCTCTAAATTTACTGACTGAGTTCTACAGAATCCTCTTGCCTCATCTACACAAATAATCCATTTCAGAGCCTAAGAAAGCTGTTCCTCAATGCTATCTTGGGAACCTACAAGCTGTTTCCTCTCGTTAGCCCTCCATACCTTCCCTGTGTCATTGATCAGGTATATAGTTTCATACTCAGAGTAGAAGGCTAGCTCAGAAATTTCTGTGCAACAGATGGAATAAAACACACAATACAGCTAAGGAAAGAAAGCTGAATAGAGGTACCCAGCCCCCCCCCCCAAACTATGAAACTAGAAATTAAAGTCAGAGAAGCAAGGAAAGTAGCTAACCCCAAAGCCTGTTCCTAGCCATTATTCGCATGGAGATACCTAAAGCAACTCCTGCAAGCTCTCACTCGCTTGCTCCTCCCCCGCCCCAAGCCAAAGCTGATCCCCAGACCACTTCCAGGCCAAAGGAAATGCCAGTCATTCATTCTTACACTTCCTCTTGATGAGTCATTCACCCCAGCTGAGGGTTCAAATACACCTTCCTCACAAGCAGACTGCTTGTATCTTCAGAAGATGAACACCTCCATAGAGCTTAGTTGCTATTAATTGTAATTGCTATTGCTGTGTTAGCTGTCAGAGGCACAAAACTGCTTGTTTTTCTTCAAAGCTGACCTCCTAGTACTTGGCTTTCTGTTACAGATATGTCCTATCCACTATAGTGGATAAAAGGTAGGATGTACTTATATAAGCACAAACATAGATGTAAAAGTAATGCAAAGAAACCAGAAACAGGCACATGTGTTTGAACTGTGTAGGTTGTGGGCCCTGATTTAATTAATGTAAGGAGGAGATTAAATGCTGTGGCTCAGATTTGAGTTTGAGGACTCTGATGCCTTTCATACTTTTTGATCCAAAACACAAACTTTTTTTCACCACTGTACAACTCCTTGTTTCTGGACTAAGAATAGTTTCAATCCCTTTTTACTATCAGTTCACTTTTCAGATGTGAAATGAGGATTACTGGGGTGATATCTTACCCTAGTTCTTTAGCTGGCCTTGGAGTCTATAAGCAGGGCTCACAGCATCCTCTCTTTTAGTAGTCTCAGGGGTACTTTGCTGAAACTCACCAGGTTATTGCAGGAAGTTCATAGCACTATTATTTGCCCATCCAAAATTAGTCAAAGTTACTTACTTGCTACCCTTGTATGCAAGAGGTGCTTCCTCAGGAGTGGAGACAGGAAAATAGGGAAGGAATTGGGGAGGCTGAGAAGGAACAGGGGTCTATCCCTCTGGAGTGTATGTCTGAATGCAGAGGAAAGAGGTGAAGGAAGGGAGGAAGCATAGTTTATTGTACTAAAGGAAAACAGAGAGGACATTCTGCCTGTGATTATTGACATAAGCCTCACCAGTCACTCCAGGCTTCCTTTCTGGTTGTGAGTGACAGGCAGAACAGGCAACTGCTTTGTTTGCTGGGTGCCTTGAACAGACAGATTTCTCATGGAAGGATGGATCCTCCTAAGGAAGTTGGCAAGAGGACAGAAACATAAGATCCTTTGGTTGACAGTCTGGCTTTAGGGAATAGACATTTTAGGCTACAATGGCTAAATTAGGGCATCTTCAGCAAGGAGTCATCTCTGACTTCTCCTTAAAGCCAGGCATTCTGATGCTCAAAAATCAAGAGTTATTTCTGTCTCATATGACCAACAGGGGCATATCCAGGCTATCTCTATGTTCCGAAGCTCATGCTCACCTCTGTGACCAGTGCCCCTGTTGTCCACATTGCCTCCCTCTTGAATGATGCTGTTACTAGTTAGGAATGACAACTGGATTTCCAGGCAGAGCAGCTCACATGCAAGGGGGAAAGTGGCTGACCTGCAACATGCTGTTTTGACCCATGAGCTGCTCCTTTCCAGGCTGTCTGCAGAGGCATACTTTGGACTGAACTGCCTCTGAGTACTCAAACTGGAGCCACTGATGCAGCAGCATCCTTGATGCATGCGGTGCCCTGAAAATTCAGCCAGAGAGTGCTGTTGTTCATTTAACTGTAATTTAGGTAAAGATTGGGATTTTTATCTTCAGAAAAGCCCACAGAAGAACCCTGCATGCCCAGACAATTTATCTTTGCCATTATGAACAATAAATACCCTGTTATAGATTGAGGAGGGGGTATGGAAATCTTATTGCAGTTGACTAAAGCAGACAAATCAAAGCACTACAGCAGTTGACTCTTGCATTGTCATAGCAGTTAGCCTCAAATAAATGGCTTCTGCAGAACAGCTGGAAGACAAAGTTGGATTGTTTTGGCTCAAGATTATATATATACATATATCTTGACAGGAAAAGAGAGAAAAGAAAGAGGACATTTCTATCTGGATGAGCAGGCATAAAATCTGTAATGAGGTAGGAAAAGATAGGGAGTTAAAGAAATAAAGACTAATGAAAAGATTTAGGAGGCAGTACTTGCTGTGGCACTGACTAATATTCAGGACTATTTATAGCTAGCACTAAAAGGAAGTGACGTGCGCAGGTGAACAAAGTGTATATGTATCAGCTGGAACTTGCAGGAAAGGTTTTGCTGCTAAAGGTTTTACTGCTTTTGCCTGGCAGAGATATTTGGAGATGTGAGAACATCAGATTATAGGTCTTTATACGGGAAGGTTCCTTCTTTCAGAGTTTACAGCCGGGAAGGAGCATTAATCAACAAGCCCAGTCCCTTGTTTATCACAGGTCACTATGAATGATACCTTGTTATTCCAGTGGAGAAGCCCTTAATGGTTGGGTGGCTGAAGCAGATTTTCCAGGAAGATGACCAGTCTTGATTTTGATGAAAAAAAAAAAAAAAAAAAAAAAGATGGCTCATCCACCTCTTCCCTTGGGAGCCTCTCTGAATGGTTAATCACATCCTTGCTTTCAAATTTGCATATATAGTGCATGTCCAGATTTTGCAGGTGTTAAAAGCTAGAGGGTGGCTTCCTAGAGGGATCTCTGACAAGCAAACATAGGATGAGAGCTGATGGCATGGAGAATTTCCTCATAAGTGGAAAAATACTGGCAGCTGCCTTTCAAGGAGAAATGCTTCTTTTTTAGAGGTAAACTCTGATGCTGCCATTTCTGTGAACTTCAGCTGTATGAATTAGACCAATAAATATGTTGTTCTGCCAAGGTTTGAGCTAATTGAGGGAACGGTCAAAGTAGTTAGCGGAACGTGAAGGAACACAAGTCCCTTTCGAGTAGCGGCCTGCTACAGGTATTTGAGATTTGGGATAACTGAGGTTTTGCTGTAACCAACTCAGAGCTCATGAATGTTTTAAAACATCACCCTTAAATCATAGACATACGGAGAAAAAGACCATTGTATCAAAGTTGTGGTTAGACAGGACGGTCGGTGAAGGTCAGTATACAAGAATACAAGGCGAATACTGTGTGGAAAAAAGTTTTCTTGCTGTATGAATCCAAGACCAGGGTGTTTGTTTACAGGAGAGAACTATTTGTAAATGGAGAAAGCCTGCCAGTGACATGGGAACCTTTTTTGATGCATAACAGGTGCTCTTCAGACCTGAGCAAAGAAGCAACTGAGAGGACATATTTTTTTGCTGAACATTGTGAACTGATGGAAAATAAACAATAGTTTCTAGGCTCGGTAGGAAGTAGCAGGAAAACAGTGACTGCTACTCTGAAGTAAGCCAAAGATTTGGGCCGTGTGACTTAGGGTATTTACCTGGAACAGCCAGGGTCATGCATCGGGAACAGATGCGGGCAGAGAATTGTGTAATGGACACTGGTCCGGTCATGAGTGGAAGAAAAAAGCAGCAGAACAGAGGTTTTTATTGGGTGTAAGCCTCTGATGAGGGTCATGACTTTTTTAATAAGCTGTGTTCTACCCACCAAACAATTTTGGCTAATGATAGGTGCTTCAAGCTGCACTGCTTGACAATTGGAATTTTCCTTTCACAGGGAGTATCGGTGTTTCTAAATAACTTTCCTTTCCTATTAGGAGGAGGAAATCAAAATACTTGCTGAGGAGGAAGATACAGTGAAATTAAAATTTCTGAAGAGTCTCAGATTAGCAGAGTTGACATTGAAAGCACTCAGTGCTTTCAGTCTAAATAGAACACTTAGATCTGTCAGGATAATGTTATTTTCAGATGGACAACAATGTATGAAATGTCCAAATAAAACATGCCAGTCTACTGGGACTAGTAGATTTGGAACTATTTTAGCTTCCATGCTCTGAATAGGAAAAATAAATTTAAAAAGAAATGCATTTTGGAAATTTGTTTTCCCTGCTTGCTTACACAAGGTGAGAATTTGGCTCAGACAGCAGGTCACGTCTAGTCTTATGGGGGATTTAGGACTGAGTGTCTCAGTGCTGGGCATGTTTGAACTGAGGCCACTTGCAGCCTAAACCTTGATTTCTGTGGTGCTTTGCAGCTGCAGATAAGGATGAGGTAATACGCCAGATTCTGGTCTCCACAATACATCATTACCAGGATAATCACATCTGCAAAACGGACTGCTAGCGTCATGCATTATTGAATGAGATCAGGTACTTGTGTTCCTGAAATAAGTCCAAGACTGTATAATTTGCTTGCTTATTAGTTTTCAGGGTGAAGCTGCCAAGAGACCATTACCAGGAGTTACGTGAACTGACAGGGAAGGCTCAGAGGACAGTTTGAACCCTGTGACAGACAGGCATAGATTTTGCAGGCAATGGGCTATCAGTATATTTAAAAAATGGTGAACAGTTATCCCATTTCTGGCATATTTGCCATATGTCTGTCTTTCCTTAATTGCCTGATTTCCAAGTGCAGCTATCTCTGACATTGACATTAAGGATCAAACCCAACTGGTTTAATTGGAGACTGTTCATTTAAAACAAACAGCATTTGGTCCTGAGAGAATTTTATGTTTTAATTTCCACTGCCTGCTGAGATATTTGGCATCACTAGGATATGTCTAGATGCAGGCAGCTCACTTTGACCCTTTGCTCAATGAATGCGAGCATTGCCTGTGTTCGTACTGAGTAGATGTTGTATAGGCATATTAGCTCCACTCTGAGCTTTAGACAGTGCGTTACAGCTTTCAGCATGGTGCAACCAGCTATATACTCATGGCTAGCGTTTGCTGTATAACTGTCAGACTTCTAGCCAACTTGGAGCAAAAGGAAGCACAAGCTTACATCTGCTGGCAAAATCCCATCTAGGCATTTGCTGAGATAATGTCAGCAATCTGAAATCTGCAATCTGAAAAGTAGGATTTGAGATTTATTCTTATACAAGGCATGCAAAGGATAGCAACCCAGGACCAGAAGTCTGAAAATTGGATGCCCAAACTTAGCCAGTTGAAGCCAAGAATGCCATAAGTGACCAGTGATACTGTCTGTTTCAGCTTTGTAGAAGACAGAATGAATCCTCTTTAGAAATGTCCTGATTTTTGAGGACTGTGTCTCCCAGGACTTCTTTTCAATAAGGACTTTTAAGGCATCCTGAAGAGAGCAATTCAGAATGGCTAGACTCCTAAGGAATGTAGTCCTAAATCCATCCTGTGGGCCCTGAGTGAGTGGCTGGAGTTGCACAAATTCATAGATTTTAATCCATAAGGAACATGCTGGTCTAGCTTGCATAACTGGAGAATCTTATTTGGAGAAATAAGCTCGTAGCTTCTTTTCAAGCAGTAGCAGAGCATTTGAAAAGACTGCAGTGTTGGTTTGAAAGACCTCGCTAGGAGGAGGATATATCCTGGTTCCAAGGACAGCGGAGATGCCTTTGATCTCATCTACTTCCTTCTCCTGGCATTTTGCAGTTGTGACATTTGGTCTCTCACTAGAATCTCAAAGTGTAGGTTTTTGGGAGCTGTTGTGTGGCTTGGGGGAGGGGTGGCATATGGAACAAATGTTCTGCGTTCAGCTGCTCCCCTGGGGTTTAATGCAAGCTCAACACACTAGCAGATCTAGACAAAGGAACATGATATTTCCAGATCTGGGGATTTGAAAAACAATATTAAGGTCATTTTCCCACTATAATGTACAAGTATCCTTGAAACAAAAGTAAGTTCCTATGTCTGCCACTTACCCAGGGCTTTAAAGATGTAATCAACCCAGCAGTCATATCCTTGCCAGAAATAAAACCCCATCATGGATATTTTTATTTCCTTTTTCTGGAGACCTGGGATAAGCAGCACATGATTTGGTGCTGCTGACATCTGGCAGCATCGTTCCTGTTTACTGTAAACACAAGTCATTGCCCACGGAGTATTTTATTGCTTGTGGTTTCGATATTGTATGCAGCAATTATACACATGGTGCAATCTTTCCATGTCAATAAAAATGTTTCATTCTCTGCAAGGAATGTAAGAATAAATGCAGGAACTCATATGGGCTACTGCGTTAAGTTAAACATGATATTATTGGGAGGAGCTCAGTGTAGACAGCAGGATGTTTTTTTGCCCAAGGTCGCTAGGTGGAACTCAGACTCAGGGGCAGCAGGTGGAAAGCAAGCATGAGTGCTTGGCTCAGTAGAGGACTCAAAAAAAAAAAAAAGTCCTCAAAAAGAGGACTTTTACCTTTGTGTTGGCAAAAAAGTTTGTGGCAGGATGCTTTGTAAACTCTAATGGGGACTTTCATTCATGTTAATTTCTATTTTTGTCCTTATATTTTTTTTCCTGTTTATCCATGAGTTTAGGTATGGTTTTTAATAAGGGGTTCATGAGAAAGAATCTTCAAAGGGGACTACAGACAGGGGAAAATCATAAACATGAGTGTAAAAAGTGTTTCAGATTAGCACAAAGGCTTGGGGAAAGTCTGTTAAGCCCAAATCCAGAAGTTGATTTAAGTCTCTTATTCCTCCTTAGGGACCCTGCTTTCCCTTTGGAGGCACCTAAATATCTTTATGATCAAGCACTTACCCACTTCATTCTTGCTTTGACTTATTGGGAAATTGTGTACAGTAATATTTACGTGCGTTGGGTGCAGTAGGGCAGTTGTCTGGGGCTCCAGACAATCAGGCTAGTCGACAGGCTCTTCTGGTGGGTGATTCATCTCAGCTGAAGATAGATGTCTGAGACATGTGGGATGAATTGCTCTCTGGAGGTGCCAGCCTCTCTCCGCTGGCTGAGGGGGAGCCTAGCCAGCAAGTTTTGACTAGGCACCTAAGTTTTAGGCAGCTAATGATATGGGAGGTGAATTCCCCTGTCCCCCTGCCCCCTCCGCCCGGAAGTTGGGTGGAATTTAAGCTGTCTGAAAATGACAGTTGTGCAAGCAGTAATAAACAGAGTCTGTAGTTCCATGTCTGGAATGTCCTTATAAACAAGGGCATGCAAATCTGTTAGATAAAAATCTGAACATTTCTGAGTCTCCTGCCCAGACTTGAACAGAATCTTCTCTTGGATTTGATGAAAATTCTCTTTGCTCTCCAAACTATATACAATTCTTATTCTCGCACAAGAGGAACCTTTCCCTTGGTCCAGAGCGAGACAAGGAAGCAAGAGCCTTGAGTTCCCAACTTGGCTGGGATGGTGAGACTTGGTGCTGTGAACCTTCTGGGAAAAGCCCAAAGATCACACTGTGACATGATTCCTGGCTCAGTGCTGCTGATTGAGGTACTCCAGATAAGCTGACCGAGATATAGATAAACACCCCAACTCCTGAGTGCTTATCCAAACCAAACCTTTCAACATTTATCCATTCTGACTGATCATGACTTTGCCCGTAGCAACAGTGATCACACCCACTTTTTTTCTCTTCCATTTTCAGTATAGAAGCAAGAACCTACAAGAAGACAAGTAAAACACTTTAGGCTTTTAGGTTCCCCCTCCTTCTTTTTCTTTCAGAAACTAGTCTGATTACGTATTCACTGCTCATTGCAGGACCTACCTGAGAAACTGCAAAATCAGGTAGAGGTCCTAGACAGCTCATTGTGAAAGTGAGAGTTTCCTTAAATCTCTACTAAAATGAGTGGGTAGGCCAATCCATGTGGCTCTCGTTTTCATGAGCATCAGCTACCAGCTGCTGTTGTAGACAGGACTGTGGGCTCGCGATCTGGTTGTACTGACTGCTTGCAATGGGGAAGATTGGAGATAAGAGAATAGAAATGATCCTACTGCTCCCTTTTGTGTCATAAAAATGCTCAGATGCCTGGAGGCTCTGTCTTCCTTGTGTGTTCAAGGTAAAATGAATTATTTGATTTAGGGTAAGGAAAAAAATTTCCCCAACTTAGACTGACAGAACTGACATTCTTTTCCTTCTATTTTTGTGTGCATTTCCAAAGTAGCATGGGGTATGGACCACTTTCTCAGACCAGTAGGAGTTTTCACCTAACCAATTACCTGTTCTTGCGGGGATTTAGCGTTTCTTCTTTTTGCCTGTAGTGCATTGTATATTTTTGTGGCTTTTGGTTTTTCAAATTAAAGATTTTAAGTTGTTATAGATTATGTGGAAGTGTTTTGTGGCTTGTGGTGTATAGAGCTATGTGGAGTCAAGTCTGGTGGACCTTTCTGAATAAATGTTGTTATACATTGACTGTGAGGAACTGCATGTGATAAACCAGGAGATTTCTGTGTTTCCGAGTCCAGGGGTTCTTTGGCTCCTCCATTCATTTAAGCACATATAAGTAAATGTTACTGCATATTCCTTCAAAAACTGCCTTAATCTTTATATTTATGGGGAACTCAAACTGTCCAGAGGTGCTAACTCACCAGGCAGCCTTAGACATTCATGTTCTCTCATTCATTATTCATAGATCAAGCAACTCATTGGCAGCAGTATAACAAGCTTCAGTTCTTACCTAGACGGTCACCTCTGAAAAAAGAGGCCTTTATTCTTCCTACATGTATCTCCTCTCTGCCTTTCCCTTAAGGAGAACTGATCCAAAACACCTATTTTTTAGTTGTTTTTTTTCCAAGAAAACTGAAATAAAAGTTATGCTCATAAAAAGAGGATTTTTAATGGAGTAAAAAATAAATACATGTACATATTGCATATATTGAATTTCTTATGCATTGCATATACATACTTTATATTGAAAACATCCATTCTGTCTCTCTCTGCACCCCCCCCCCCCACACACACACTTTTTTTTCCTTTACAGTGAATGTTCTGGTTTGGGTTCCTCTCTGACAGGTTGGACAATTTTGATGCAAATGATTTCTTTTAATCCCATGAAATGTTAATTTTTGTCAAAAACTCACTTTTCATCAAATATATTTTGGTTAAAAATATTTCAGCTAGTCCTACTGTCAAGACTCCAGGCACAGATGCAAATTGGTATAAATTGTGGCATGAACATGTATGCACAGCAGCTTATTTCCTGGAATCCTCTGAATGGATATCAGATGGAAAAACCTTTGGAACTAGCAATGTGACCTGCATTTGACTATGGTATCTAGAACCAGAGGATCTATATTCTATGCGTTATCTAATTCTCTTTATATTTACTTAAACTATTTGACTATTTTAAAAATAAAAACCCTCACTGGTAAAAATGTACTGAAATACACATGAGTATTATTTTAAAGGCATACGTCCAGATCTCTAGTAAGTTAAAGTACAATTGCATGTTTTCTTGTTGTACCCCTCCTCTCTCCCCAAAGTGAGACCATACCCACACAGAAAGATTAGAGGGACACACAGAGAAATTTTAGGATGAAAGTATTTGGAAAAAAAAGTGTAGAAGACACCATTTGTTACACTGAACTTAATTCTGGCTTCTAGGAGTTAATGCTAATATTACTAGTTTTCTTTCTAATCATGGGCTGGGTTGGAGAGGTATTCAGGGAGGTCTCTAGAGCCTTCTTGCTCAAATCTAAGCTGACTTCAAAGTCAGATCAAGTTGCTTAGGACCTGGTCCAGCTGAATTTTGAAAATTTTCAAGGACAAATTCGACAGCTTCTGTGGATCCCTGTTCTGGTGCTTGACTACTTTTGGGGAATATTTTTTTCATAATATCCAGATGGAATTTTCTTTACTGCTGTTTGTGTCCATTGCTTCTTGTCATTTCTTTCTTGCACCTCAAGAGTTTGACTCCAGCTTTTCTATGCCCTTCTTTTAGGCAGTGGTTAGATCTCTCCCCTTGCCTTTGCTTCTGTGTGCACAATTATATTAAAAAAAGAAAAAAAGAAAACCGAAAAAAACCCAACCAAACAAAAAAACATATTGAAGTACTTGATATTGTTTAAAAAGAAACCCTTTAACAGTTCTTGCAGTTTTATCAGTAATTTCCAGGAGAGTAGTTAGGCCAAACCAAAATGCTCCCTAATACTCATCCTAACCAAACAGAAACTCTGACCTCTTTAAGCTATGACCTCTAAGGGAAATATTTGCAAAACAAAACTGTCTGACCAGTGATGCTATGTATTGGTAAACATTAGTGGTTAGTTGGCTGTGTACACAGTGGCCAATTCTCTCTCTTAAAGGCAGTTTTGGTTTCATGAAACTTACTGGAGCTGCTGTCTTGCAATTGACAACAAAACAAGAGCTTTGGAAGTCAATGAAATGACCCTTCTTCTAGCAACAAACTTGCAGAAAACAGATGCGCACACACATGTACACATCTATGTATGGAAAATACGTTTGGCATTTGTGAAGTTGCTTCAGCAAGAAGAACCTAACCAGCCATTCCAGACACTTGTGCAGATGTGGTAGGTAGGTGGGGATGTTTACACATCTGGCATATGTTACTGCAATATGTCTGTATTTTGATATGCGTATCTTCTCTATGTGGACTTCAGCCTTTTGCTCGTATTACTTAGCTTAGAAGATCCTTGGTTGATGTAAGTGCCTGTAGACCCAAATGAAATGAGTTAGGAATTTGCCCTGAGTATTTTCCATTGCCTTTCCATAGGGTGAGAACCATACTTTCCTTGGTGCAAATTTACAAGCACTGAGGATTGCTTAGGTACTCAGTACAGCTAAATACACCCTCCTCAAACCGCCTTTCAAGTGCAGCTGGATGGTGGTCAGACAGATCTACTTTTACTTCACTTTCATTTGCACAGAGGCATCCATGCATGACTTTCTGTTGTTCCTGGAGTCTTTCAAGCATATGGTAAATAGAGTTTCAATGGATTGGAACCTATTACTTCAGGAAATGTTGTTACAAATTGTTTTCTCTACTGCAGTGCAATGAGGATTTTTCATGCCACCTCAGCATATGCTCTAAAATCCAAGTGGTCACCAGAAGGGAGCGACTAAGAGGATTTTGGGTGATGTGAAACTTGTCAGGCTCTCAAAGTGGTAAAGGCATCACAGAAACATATCAGACCATAGAAAAACAGGGGCTATCAGTCAGAATGCAGTGAAACCATATTTCTCTAACTAACAAGGTTAGTTTACAACTTGTGGTATATAAAGAAATAAAGATTACTTAGGTTGCAGTGAGCTGTGTTTTTCTAACTAAATAGATTAGCCTGCATCTTGTAGCAAGGGGGGGAAAAAAACCTATGCTTAAAAGACTGTTATTTTTTTAGTCCTACTTGCCTGGCTGGGTTTCTGAGTTGTGTGTTGTTTGGTGATAATCTTAGGCTGTGGTTGTCTTTGAGGTCCCTTCTTTTTTGGCTAATTCCTCTCCTCAGATGCTTATGAATAAAAGTTGCCCATAAACACCTCTGGGCAAATCAAATCTGTCATGATCATCTTTCATCCATTAGAACTATGCTCTGTCTCTTTTGAATCTGGGAGGTGCTGCCCCTCTTGATCATGAGAACCTTTTTCTTCTGTATCATTTTTCACCTATTTTTCCTAAATGCTTTTGTATGTTTTGAAAAACTCTTTTGCACAGTAGACTCATGAGGTCAAGATCCCCTCCAGTTTTTCTCCTAAATTAAAAAACTAAGGTATATGTGTTGAGATCTAAGGATGTGTTGAGATCTAAGGATTCCAGCATGTTTTCCATTTATAGTGGCTGGGACATTTCATTTGGTTGTTTGAAAACATGAGAAATTGAGCTCAATGCCCAGCATAGCAAACTGCTGTAGATAGAACTACCATGAAGGCTATATTGCAGAGAGAGATAAATTTGTTGCATATGGAAACATGCAGGGAGCTTGAACAGAAATAAAATGCCTTACTTCATGGAAAACCTTTAAATCCACAGTGTAAGGCTGGGATTTAAACAATGGGATCAAGGCATCAAACTTTGCTTTTACAATTTTTTGGGTAATTTTGAGGGGGAGGAGGGAGAGGGGAAATCCTTCTTTCTGCTAGACTGAAGCATCTATAGGCTTTTATAGCATCGTATGTCTGATCTGGGTTTGGGAAAAGGCAATCAGAAGGCTGTTGGAGAATCATAGTTTTGATTCAGTTCATAGACTCTCTTAACTGAGTAATAGGAAAACTCTTGCTTTTTCCTCTCAAGCAGCTGATACTCATCACTGCCTATGACAAGTTACTGGATTTAGGGGGACCACTGTTGTGATATCTGGCAATTCCTGTAGGGGGAAAAAAAGTCATTCCTCTCCTGCAGTGCATGCAGACTCAGAAATTATTACCTTCTGGGAAATAATGGCATCTCTGATATGTTCCTAGTAGCTTGCTTAAATATCACCTTCTGGGAATCAGCTTCAAATAGTCAAGATAGGCACCTTCTGTTGAATGCAGGTAATAAGATGAGTAAAAAATAATCAGACTCATGAATCCAGAAAAGTGGGTGCTCAACTTGTACGAGAAATGAAGGTCAGGCCGAATAAACTTGGAGCATCAAGATGTCTCCGTGTGGATGAAATAATTAAACAAATGGAAGAATACATCTACCTTGAAAGCCTGCTAGAGTCAAATAGAAAGCAGATGGAAGGTGTTTAGAAGAAATTCAGGCTGGCTGAATTGCATTCAGGCAGATAAAAGACTTTGCTAAAGAATCTGTCTTCCACTTAACACAGAGAGGAAGTCCTACAACTCATGTGGGCTTCAAGTGATGACATATTGCTCAAGTATCATGGTTGTCTTCTGAGAAAACAGCACAAAGGCTTGTCACCACCCCGATGAAACGTTCATAAGGCTGCGACAAGGCTGAGTTTATTCTCTTGAAACAGAAAACAAAGTCAAGGACTCTGATGACAACAGAGGAACAGAGTTGTTTTTTAAGGAAAACAGCTAGTAATTAGGGGCCTTGAACCGCTCATACATAAAGGATTTATCCTCATATTCCATAGATGTGGAAAAGGCATTTCAACATATTTAGTTCATTGGTCTGCTCTGCAGTTCAATGAAGACTTTGACAGGTATGTTCTTAGATCTCTCTTGGTGTGAAACTGCCTCCTTTATAAACACAGGCAGCAAAATAAACCACATTTACAAGGAAATGTTTAATTTTTATTTTTTTCGTACGTTGCTTTTCTGAGGCTGCAAAAAGTATGTGCCTTTTTTTTTTCATTGAAGATTAACTCCCCTGACTACGTGAACCCCTATTGAGCTTGCTGTGACTGCCAGCAAGATTCTTCGTTAAAGTGGCAAATTTGTGACTATTGCAAAATATTTTTGGATAACCAGTTTCAGATTTGAAATTTTATCTGTTGGTCTTGAAATTTGAGCCAGAATATGTCAGTCCTCTCATCAAGGTGCAGAAACACAGTATGCGAATCATGTGATTGGGACTGAAAAATACCAACTCTCAAAGATAAAATGAACTTGACAAACTGCTTGTTGTACTTCCCCCAGTATTTCCTACTAAAGAAGAAATTTTAAGCAAGTACACATTAGGCAGTTGATGCTGTGTGTTAGTCACCCAGAATATAAACAGGGAAATTAATTTGTAATGAATCATTTTATTTTAATTATTCTCCCAGCTACATTCCAAATGATGTGAGAAATATTCCAAATAGTATTAGAAAAGCACTCCCTCTGCCCCTAGTATTTCTGGCACCTCTAGAAACAGCAAGTGCTGAAACTCCCACATGAGGGATGTTTCCTGTGAGCTGTGCTGCCAGATTGTACCTATGGTTTTGGATAAGTATTCAAACACTTGCCGGCTTATGAAAAAAGAAACTGAAGAATGAACTTGTCTGAGAGTAGTTGTTACCAGGTGGATCCTCATGCTTTTGTCCTGGGGCTAACCACAAATAATTAACAAGAACAAATGCGAAGTAATGGGCAGAAAAGGTGAAGCATGAGCTTAGGCAGTCACTCAGGATGGGGCCCTGGAGAACTGCGATCAGATAATTGCAACCCCCTTAACTTTTGGAGAAGAATCCTTGCATTGATTTGACCTCTTTTTCATTTATTTATTTATTTATTTATTTTAATGGCAGTGATTTCTTCCTTTCCCACAGGGCTTTCAGCGATGGTGATGCAACACAGAAACCGTGGCATCGAGTCTCTTTACTTGCTCATTTAAAAAACATCCTGCCCCTCAGAAAACAAACAAACAAACAACTCCAAACCCTGATAACTATCAGGGTCTCCTAAGGTGCTCTGAGTGCGTGTGTCTGTGTGTTACACGTGTATTTAATTCACATATTTTCTACTGGAGGGGATGTGAAAGTGTGAGTTTAGAATTTGAAACAGAACAGTTTGAGGTTATAAAAATTTAGCTTGGCTCAGAAAAGCTGTGTGTAAGCAGAGACTTAATTGACTTCTGCTGCCTCCGATGGGTCTCTGCCAATCATTCGGCCTAGATCGACGGGCTGTCACGTAATCTGTGCACTGGGGGAGTTAGACCAATAGGTTCACAAATCAGGCAGTTATTTTAAGCATCTCAGAGGGACTCAGGAGGACCAGCCCCTAGATATGTAGGCTCTCCTGGGACATTCTGTGTGAGAAAGACCATTCACCTGCTCTATCTTTGTGACTTTGTTGCCTCTATTTAATTTACAGCCATTGCCTTTCTTTGCCCATATTTTTACTAACGTGTCTTGCAATCTCAGAAGTTCCTGAGGAGCAAGCCTATTGAGTACTGTGAAAGGAGAAGTTCTTAATATTACTGGAGGTGGACAGCAGTGCCTGATAGCTTCAAGTCAACTTAAGCAATGGAAAGGAATTCGTTAGGGAAGCATAATGAGTAATGGCTGCTGAATTCCTATGGGGAAGAAGTTTTATAATACCCCAGCACTGTTCAGCAATGGCTTTCCAGAATCCTTTTCCACTTCAGGTCGTTTTCATGTACTTCTCAGACCTCCAGGTCTTGTATTATTACTATCAAACTCCTAAATCCCTCCCTGCAGGAAGAGTATAAGAAGTAATTTGAAGCCAAGTGCTAGCTGTTGTCAGGGCTGTGTATCTGGAGAGGAATTCCTCCAAGTTTACTGAAACATGGGTTTGCCATTCATTGAAATACAGTGTTTATTGAAAAACAATGTTCTACCAAAACATCGAGGGGAAAATTTTATTCTTTCATTTATTTGAAACCAAGGACTTGGCCTGGGAATTTTGATTATTGAAATACTGAAGGAAAATTTGTCTGCCCCCAACTTTTTGTAGTACCTAAACTCTTTCCAAGTTTTTGAGGGTGGGGTTGCAAACTCAATCTTCTCAGGCTCTTTCTAATTTCTTACCCTCAAAGTAGTATGACAGTGTCTTCTATTGTGTCTTCACTGGCATTTTACTTGGGAATATCAATCATTGCAGCTATGTGTAAAAAGCATGGTAGCGCATTACAGCAACATAACTGACCAAAGCTGGATGGGGACACTGTGTATACAGAGCTGATTATCTCATGGGAGAAATGGCAAACAGGCTGGTCTTAATGTAGAATTTTTCTGAGTTACGTATTACTTATTAACAACCTCAAAGTATCTTAATATAGTATCACAATCTAGAAGGGTAAACCTCTGACACTGTTGGCCTGTTTTGTGGGGAAAGGCCTTAGTTGCTATATAGCACTTGAAAATTTTATATGAAAAATAAATTATGTGTATGTGAAGAAGTGATCAGAGAGAAGTGAAGTTGAAAATAGAACTTTTAATCTTGAAAATGTCAAAATTTGATGCCATCTTTGACTGCTGGGAAATGATGACCAAAAATGCTAATTAATTTATCTATATATTTATATATTTTAGAAAATATTGTATTATTTTTATTTACTCTAAAATGTTGCCATTTAAATTGAGCTTTTTGATTTTCACATTATCTTTTCAGTTAAAAAGGTATCTTTTTTGTTTTTCTTGTAAAATTATTTGCTTTCTAAAAAATGAAATCATGAGTGTTATTTAGAAAATTAATTCTTTTGTTTCTCATTACTGATTTTAATTATCATAGTAACATTTTCATAATATGTAAGTTTTGGGTGACAAACACTCCTTTTCACTGAAGTATTTTTCAGTGAAAACACATTGACTGGCTCCTCTTTGGCGCAGCTGTGTTTGTGCCAGGTGTAATTTAATGATCACAAGATTGCTAGATAGCTAAGATAAGTGGGATGTGATTTTTTAAAGCTGGCAGGGGAGTTGGTTACTCAACTTCTGTGAAATTAATGAGAAAAATGTGGACTTTGAAAAGCACAAGCACCAATTTCCCTCCACTTTGTTTTGACACTTGGTGGGAGTGATATAACCATGATTTTCTTCAACTAGAAAGGATGTTATGTTATACAAAGAGTGGTATCTGATCCAAAATTAGACAAGAGCAGCCAAAACAGCTGTAAGAAAAGAAAAAATTGTTTGGTCAGGAAGATAGGAGACAGTCAAATCTCCATGTCAGTATTTAATAAGGTTTTTCTTAAGTGCACCGCGGCAGGGAAGTACTCTCTTGAAAACATGAATCTCAGACAAGGTTCATCAGGATCCCATGAACCTCTCTAAAAACCTGAGTCCATTTGGACACATGGATGCTAGGATGGACTTGACCTGAGATTGCCCTGGAATGAATTACGTCTCCAGCTGGAAACTGTGTCAAGTATGATGGTTTCATATGGCTAGATATGACCCAAATCTGAGTGGTAATGATTAGGCTGAAATAAGCAACTGAAGATGTGAATATTTACTCCAAACCACCTTCCAGTGCTTCCTGAAGCTCATGCATCACTACTGAGGCGTAACAGTTCATAGGACAGTAAATCAGTGGCCTTGATGAAGAACAGAAATTCAGTTTGATATAACTTGATACAATTTCAGTAGATAGAATTCAGTTTGATTAATTTGACTGAATTTAGCCAGAGTTAAACCCAATCCCTTATAATGTTAAATCAGAAAAAAAGATGAACTCGTATGTAGAGTAATATCTGCTAAAAGTCAGTAAGCGTGCATTTATGCTGAGTTGCATCACTGGATCCCTTTTGTGCCTGTGTCTAATATTTGTATGAATATCTGTATTATGAATGGGAGAGAAATCCATTAACATCTACAACAGGAGACAGAGCAAAGAGCAAGGAATAATGCAACTCTGAAGTGTCGCTGTTCACCAAGATGAGTGGAGTTGCAGGTGACAAACCTGCAGTATAATGGAGGTAGGGCTAAAACTGTATGGGAGCCAACATAGGAAATGTGGGCTAAAAGAAACAGTCATCAGGAAATGAATCTGAAAATTTTTGTTGAAACAGCCCAGGGCAAAGCTGAAGAACAGAAGTGCTGCTGACCTCCTAGGGTAAGCTGTAAGAGCTGGATACATAGTTTGGAGATCAGAAACTTGTATTTGCTCAGCCTCATAATTTAAGAGCAAGAGGACATTTGATAAAAACAGAAAGGTGGTGAAAGAAATGCTCGTAAAAGGAAACACTTCACAAGGTGCATAATTAAAAAGGTGATCTCATTGCCTCAAGGATCCTCATTGCCTAGTCCTGAGACTGGTAACTTAGCAGGAATTAAAAAAAAAACACCTGCAAAATAAAAAAACATACGATATTTCCATGGATAACAAGTTCTGCTTTCTTACATAAATTCACCTCTGACTAGTCAGGGTTAATAATCTTATCCTCTGAGATGGATACTCAGATTGCCTACTGTTAGCTTACTTTCTCTGGAACTGCTGGCATCTCTTAATATCAGGCACAATAGGGGACTAGGCTGACTACTGATCTGATGCAGTGTCCTGGGGTGATGCTTTTAAGGTGTCTGGCTCTTAGGATATCCTCATAAGCAACATTGTTCCAGTCAAGGGACACTGGACCACAGACAAACATTATTGCTTTTGGAAGTGGTTTTCTGGGATAATGAGGTGATAGACAGTCTCCATGAGGAATGCTTAAAAGATGTTAATCTCACCTAGTGAGAAGGGACTGCAAAACTGTGGCACATATCACATAATTAAATTGCTCATTGGTGCAGGATGTTGTGGAGGCCAAGAGTACAGATGAATTTGAAAGGGGAGTAGACACATTCATGAAAGATAAGGCCTTGCGTAGTTTCTAGTCCTGATGCGACTTCCTGTTCAGGCAGTCCTTAAAGTGATGATTTCTAGACACTGGGAAGATATACCATGAAAAACAACCATTTTCTGTGTGACTTGTTACGTTAAGTTCTTTCCCTTTCAGTCACTGTTGAAGGTGGAGTAGTTAACTAGATGGATACTGACTCTAATTCTTCTTTTGTTTTTATCTTTAAATTCTCATTAGGACTTAGAAATTCCTGAAGGACAGATGACACACATTGGCAAGGAGTTCAGAAATAAGAGGATAATTGAAAAACCTGGGAAGCTAGACTGGAATAAAGCAGACATATTAGGCTCAAAGAGTAATTAAGCATTTAGAGTAAGTTACTGGGGAATGGCAAGCAATGTAAAGACATTATATTTTGTTTTTAAGATGATACTTCAAGGTGATGCTTTCCAAGTTCAAGGGACACCTCCATTTCTCTTTTGAGGAAGGGCTTCAGAAAAGAGCAGCATTTAAGAAAGGAGTAGAATTAAGAAGATTGCTGGGAAATGGCAGGCAGATTGTGCTGGATGCCCTTTCCCTGTTCCTAAAATTTCTACCGTTCTCATGAGAGGAAGAGAAAATAAACTGAGGAATGGTAATGCACGGGGTTACATAATCAGGGTCGGAGGCTGCTGACCTTGCTGCTAATGGTTTATGGGCAGCCACAGGCATCTGCCACTGCCCGGTGTTTTTGTTACACATTATCTAGCATTTGCCAAATGACTCTGTCCCAATATGCAGGAAATTACTTGAGAGCTATATTTAGCAAGATGAGCCCATATCTTGATTTGACTGGAAGCTGAGGCAGATTGATTTAATCTAGGGGGAAGACAGAATGTGTGGGGTCCCAACAGAACATTTTCCCCCAAATTTCCTGAGGTCCTTTGACCTCCCTGGGGTTTCTGGCATTGGCCAGCGAGAGCGCCATGTCTAAGGTTGAAGAAAAGAGGATTTAGAGTTCCTGGCACTGCACGTTGCAACGCAGCGCATGATACCCTGTCCAGTCTCTGCAGCACAGTAGCGACCACCGTGATGGGAGCAAGTCCTCCTGAGGGACTGCAGAGCATCTCCAGGAAGTTCCATCCTTCCAGGTGCGTCAGCCCTGAGGCTGCGATTTGGCCTCGCTCATCTGCCTAAGGCGGTCAGTCCTGATGTGGTCCATCCACCAAGTGAGAAGCTTCCCAGCAGTCTCCCACATTGAACACAAGCATGGCTCTAATGCGCATACATTTCTCAACCTCTTTTCCACTGGGCTTTGGGATCAGGAGGGTGATGGAGGTGGCTGCCACTCAGATAAAGCCAGCTAAAAGCCTACCTCTTCAGGGACAGCCAGGCCCTCATCCATCTCCTGCTGTGGTGCACCAGGCACGTCCTCTGTCACAGGACAAGCTAAGGCAGCGGCTCAGCCCTGGGAAATAAGATACAGGCAAGATGTTGAATCTGTATGTGGAGGGTTTATCTCTGGTTTCCCACCTCCCAGAAGCTGTGCAGAGAGGCTCTTCATGCAGCTGCTTTTCCTACTTGGA
Source organism: Rhea americana (assembly GCF_003343005.1). Taxonomy (NCBI): domain Eukaryota; kingdom Metazoa; phylum Chordata; class Aves; order Rheiformes; family Rheidae; genus Rhea; species Rhea americana. The sequence continues at coordinate 5,201,853 of NW_028186390.1, forward strand.
GGTGTGTGTGTGTGTGTGAGGGGAGGGAATTGCTTTCAATGGGTCTGATTGCAGCCCATGAAATCAGATTGGTTTTGGATCAGGATTGTATTGTATTTTGATGCACAGGCACACAGAAGAGCAGAGTCTGGTTATTTGCTCAGTAATTAGCAGCTTTGTCCCTTAAGGGTAGATAGAACAGTGCTGGGATGAGTCCCTAACTGTATTGCCTGGCATTCCTCTGCAGATACTGCACAGGCAGCCAGGTGTTGTGGTAAGGAGGGATTTTATCAGCACTGTGCACCGTTAATATTTACTGTGCAGTAAACTTTCAGTATGTTACACTGGGTTTAGGCTTGTGTGGCTTGTGTGAGACAAGGAATGTAGTCTCTGCAGGCTGCTATCAAAGCCCTGAGTTTCTGTTCAACATACTAAGTTGTTTTGCATGACTTAAATACACAGCAGAAGGTATCTGACAGGAAAGAAATAGCATGGTAAATACCAGTGAAGCACAGGGAGAACATACTAACAGGAGGCCTTTTTGGTTAAGGAGTCATTTTGAAATGTCCGCGACATTTCCCATGTGAATTTGTTTGATCTTTCCCTTCATAATTTGATTAGGGAGTCAGTTTTGCTGGTCTCTTGACTGAAAGCAAAAGACTTTGTAGTGGAAATTGAACAGTTCACCTGGCAGGCAGGAGAGAGCTGAGCCATTACTGTGACTGCAGTGAAGCACTGCAGGTCCTGCACAGCATCCTCTTCCTCAGGGAAGTATGTCCAGTGGCCTGTTGGGGGGGGGGGGGAAGGACAGGGTGGGATTCCCCAGTGGTTCCCAGCTGCTGTCATTTGGGGCAAATAAATCTTAGTCTTTCTTTTCTCCAGATCTGGGTTCCTGTTTGAGCTGTTCAGGTTGTGTGAGATTATTTTCATTCACTGTAGTATTTCAGCATGTGCTGGATCCAAGGGGAAACCTGAAGTTGGCTGCTATTGTGAATAAGGCTATACTGCTTTGGTTTTTTTCTTACCAAATTAATTGTTGAGATGCTTTATAAATGTTGTCCTTGCGTTTGAGCTTCTAACATCAGCACTTCCAAATGAGCAATGCAATGACTGAGTAGATCAGTTGAATTCATTTATTCCTTGTAGGTGATTGAGGCATTCAGTGCTATTCTGGCATTTTGATGGCTGACACTGCTAGGACATAGATGGCTATTGGCATTCCTCAGACACTAACCTGCAGGAAGAGCCAGGAGAGCCAGCACTGTCTCCCAGTGTCAAAAAATACCGTTGGTTTCAGCATTCATCCCTGTTTTTCTTTTGTATTTCCATTTTACTGAGTACTAGAAATTAAATAGGCAGTGACAGGATATTTATAGCTCAGAGATATTCTAGATGATTTCTAGAGAAGCTGTTTCCAGTTTGGTTATTTATGTTCTTTTATCATGGATTTTATAGCAAGAATAGGGAACTAATCAAGAAAAAATATATGAAGCATGCTGAATGATTTCCTTTTTGAGCCAAATATACATTTATTATAGGCAAAGAGATTTTGATTTGAATGTGTGTTCAGTGCAGAGCATCCTGTCCGTGGCTTGTAAGATTAGTTTGCAGAGAAATGAAGACTGGTTCCTTGCTGGAGTTCAGCTTACCTGGCACATTTTCTTCATTTATAGTTTACCATCATTCACTAGGGAGATGTGATCTTCTAGTGATCAGGGCTGCCCTGGACAGAAAGATTAGACTGCTGCTAGGTGAGTCACTTTGATCTGCTTCCTGCTATTGGTCTCACTTACTTATGAACGTTACAAATTAAGCTTGTCAAGGAGTCGGACTGCTCTCTCACTGGAAGTACTGCAGAGCCTGTTTTTTCCTCACCGATCAGAATGAAAACTGAGATGTCTAAATTTCCAGTGAAATAGAAAGTTGGAAGAATGTATTCAGTGAATTTAAAAGTGAATTTATCAGGCCTGTTTCAGTGAAGTCAAATCGTTTAATATTGACTCATCTATTGTACTGTTGTAATCTTTTCTAGTCTACAAAGTAGTTGAAGTAAACCACTTTTGCATTGCTGAAACCAGAGGTTCTGAATTTTCCTTGCCAAAAATTTTGCCAATATCAGCATACTTCTGAGAAATATTCTTATATTATTTTCTCATATGAAACTGTTCCTTAGGCAAAACCCACTGTTCCCAGTGACAAGATCTTTTTACAGTTCCTATCCTGATCTCAGTTCTAGCCTTTCTGTGTTACTGTAACTCTTTGTCATGTGCTATAAATAAATAGTAATCATGTGCAGAAGGAGTCTTGTTCTTTCACCCATGTTCCATGATCTAGCCATGATGATGATGTATTGCTGGCTGAACTAATGATCCTTTCATTGATTGCAATTCTGCACATGGCTTAGATCAGGGTTAGAGACACGAGTGGCTGGCTTTCCTGTAGGATCCCCACATCTTCATACAGCTGGGAACCATGGGACGTGTGGTGTACTTTGGAGAGCTGAGAGAAGAGGTGGCTTTCACGGTGGCTCAGATGCAAGCAAGGTCAGTGTTTCTTCAAGTGTCCCCCCACTGCATCGATGATGGAGTGTACTGGGGAAGGGATGTGTGAGTGCCATGATCCCGCTGCGGTGCAGCCAGCTTAGCCTTAGCCATCCTGCTGAACCCTGCCTCACACACGTAGGGGTTTGCATTTTTAGGCAGCCATCATGCCAGTGCACACTTACTAGGGGTGTGTTTGAGATGGTATGTATGATGCAAGAACTCAGGTGGGGTATGGCTTGATAGATTGACCATTGCATCTTTTGACTTTCTTTTATGAAGAATAAAACCTGTGAAAATACTTCAGTTAAGCAGCTGGATTTGTCAGTATAGATGGTCCTTCTCAAGTTTTCCTCTTGATGATATTTTTTGTAGCTAGAGCTAATTTTCAGGCCTGGCCTTTTTGAAAGGTCAAAATTGCCATTCCTGAGATGCTCTGAAGAAATCCTATGCAGCAAACAGTGCAGTGCATAAGAGGATAAAAAATAAAAAAAAATAGGGAGAAAAAAAAGGACCTCTGTCTGCCTTTAATTGTCCAAGTGTTTCCTCAGGCATTGCAGGCAGCCAGCTTTTCCTGTCAGGATGGCAGGCTGCAGCAAAGGAGATAATGGCGTATCTTTTTATAGGATGTTACAGACTGTAGGTGGAGAGCCTAGTTCAAAGTACAGGTCACCGAGCTCATATAAATTGTTCCTGACATCCCTGATAAAACCCTTGCTCTCTCTTCCTCATTGCGCCTTCTTCTAGGGAGGGGAAAGGGCTGGTAGTAAAGATATTATGTTTCCACTTCAGTCAATACTTTGATGTTTAAAGCTGTTTAATATTCATTAAAACAGCTCCTCAAATGTAATTGCAAGAATTACACTTCTCCTTTTTATGATTGTCTGTAAATGTTATGGGAAAGGCAGTTAAAACTCCATGGCAGAGGATATCTGATGAGGGGAGGTACATCTAGCACAGAGCACTCCTGCTCTCCCCTAGCCCTCCAAGGAGTAGTATGAGGTTTGCGGTCTGTTTGCCCCCCCCCCCCCCCCCAACAGAGGTCAGATGTGCGGGGGAAAATGGATTATTTCCTGGGAAAAGCCTTTTTGAGTTAATTGAGAGTATTTGGAAATTTGTGCGAAATAGTTTCATCCCTTCCCTCCTCTTGCATGCTCCAGTCCTATCAAAAGGTTCCATTTCAATTTTTTTGAACAGAAACATTTTGATTTCTTATTTCAACATAAGGGTTCATTTTGAAATTTGTCCAGGCATTGTATATACTCTACCTACTTGTCTTTAAAAGAGTTTTTTGAGGGAATGGAAATATTCTGAGAGATGAAGTGAAACACTTGATTTTGAGCCTCCCAAAACAACCCTTTTTTTGATTAAGCTAAGAAAATTGTAAAGTAAAAAGGGGCATTCAAGTCAGCATAAAGCAATATTTTCCATTACTGTTGACAGTATGTTAAAAAAAAATCTCCACTATTCACCCATCTTGCAATGAGCTATTAGGTATCTTTGTCAAGCTCTTTCTTGAACTCTGGCCGTTACAGATATGTTCCCTGAAGTTCATCTCATAAGATCCTTTCATGTCTCACTGAGACAGTGCATCTAAGATTTTCACAAAGTTCTCATCAGAAGACACTCATAAGAAAGTGCTAATATCTGTATTGTTTGGGAAGATGATGAGAGACTGATTTATCTCATCTAATTTTAGTTACCTAAAAATGAGACATTTTGTCTAAGCTGCTTGTCTAAAGTCTTGTAGCTGTTTTGCTCCCACTGTTAGATCTTCTCATAGATGTTGTGGAGTGTGGACAGAGAATGTTTTTGCCATTAGGAAATTTCTGAACCGTACTATCAAGGGAGAAGAAAAGATAGGAATTTATTTGTTTCTTTTCATGATAGCAGAGTGCTCCAAGTGTCTTCTGAGATATGAATTTGGACTTTGTGCTGCAGCTGTGAGACATGCTGCTCCAATGGCCATCTGGTGTTAGTGAATATATGGTTAATGAGGCTGAGGAATCACGAATAGCTGGAAGAGAAGCTTGCTATTTCCATTTTCTTGAATCTTTGGGAGACATTTACTAAGGTGTCCAATAGGCCGAATAGGCTCAGACGGATCTTTGACTGTGACCTAGGCTGGGAGTGTGCACCAGGGCAGTAAGAGCTGAGAAGACTGTTGTGTGTTGCAAAAGCCTTGAAACATTTAGATGCAGCAATTGGAGCAGGTCGCAAGATCTTCCAGGAGAACATTTCCACCTGTGATATTAAGCTCCCGCTGGGATTTCTGTGCAGTCCAGCTCCTTGCTTCAAGGACTGTTGTTCAGCTCCAAATGCACTCCATGTGCTACAAAAGAGCCACTGTCTTCTGCTTAATCCGTGGATTGTATGTCTGTATTGGTCCCTGGCTGAAGTAGAGTACACACAGCCCTAATAGAAGCAATTAACGTCAATCAAATGATACCTCCTCCCACACAACATTTGAACAAGTACAGCTATCGTAGTTGCCCATGGTTTTTTTGCTTTCAAAAGTGCATTCCACTTAATGATGTCTTTTTTTAGCACTAAAAGTGTGTTGTCACAGACCTATTTCTACTAAATGCTCTTTTCAGCCACAGTTCTCTCTCCCTCAGCTCCCTTTCGCTCCTTTTAACTTTTGTTTCCTTCATCTCCGAACTATGCCCAGACCAGTTGGCTTCAGCCGGTACTGACTTCCTTAGTTGTCCTGGTGGAGAGCTCACATAAAGGCTTTGACATTTGACAGAGTGTGATTGTTCCTGTTGTGTTAGCAAAGCTTCTGGGTTGTACACTACGGTTTGGAAACATTCTTTTTAGCTCAGGGAAATGTTCTGAGAAAGGTAAAGTTAGGTGGCACACGGGGAAAGGGTAGTTGCTCAGTCACGTTAAAGCTGAGACAAAATGTTTCTTTTTAAAGAGCTTTAAAATAGTCCCTAATGTAAAAGCTTAGCAGCTGCAGCACAGAGCCTGAATAATTTCCATGTATTTATGTATGTGTGTATGCGTGCATGTGTGTTTGTATTTTTTTCTGATCTATTTAGTGCAGTATCATAATAAGCAATACAACATCACACACTCTTAGGTTGACACTGATTTATTTGCCACTCAGGTGTGAAGAACAATCCACTGGGTTATGTCAGCCTGAAGAGAGACATCTGATTTCAGTTCCAGCTCTTAACAATTAATGTCCTAGACACAAATTCGACACAATACCCAGTTTATGGCCTATTATGTTTATCATCAGACCATGAAGTATTAGTTACAGCAAGCCAAAATATGTCAGATACCCTTGGCTTTCTCCACCGTTCTTGAGAGAGAGTTAAAAAGAAAATGTTTCTTCTGCGAGTAGGAAACTGAAGCTTTGAAACCCTTGAACACATGTGGCCACCCTGTAAAATCTAGCTTCAGTTCTCCTTGCCAAACTGGTTGTAATGGATTTCAGAAAGAAGTTGAATTTCCAGCACTGAATTAGAAGGAGAATGATATATTCTGTGTGATAGGTGGAAACAGGTAGAAATCTAGGAATCACAAGGGAATTGGTTAATTCTTTTAGATATGGGAATGAAGAACTTTCTAGGCAAAAAATAGGCTTCATTGTATTCAGTGAAAAGACAGTCCTTGATTAAACGTACATGTTAAGGAAAACGTAGGAGCTACACGTGCTGGCATTACGGACAAAGTGGAAGTGGGACTGAGTGCTGCGGTTGTGAGAGCTGAGAAGAAGGATTGGAATAGTTCGAGATCTATGTATTTCCTGAGTGCTAGGGGTGGGCTGTTCTAATTTGGTCAAAATCCATGCTGGATATTTTTATTCTGATGAAGTGGATTTTCCTGAAAGCCCCCTTTAGGAGATATGTTTTCTTTCATTCTTTCCTACTCTTGGATTTGGAATTTCTGGGAGCTCATGAACTCAGAAGTCCTGATTTAGGAGCCTGCAAGTTCAGTGCTCTCTGAGCTTAAATGTTCTCTGCAAGCTGCAGCATCATAGTTCTGTTTTTCACATTTCCTACCAGAAATATTAAAGTACCTTACAAACTCTTAACTCAAGCTTGTATTGATAGCTCATAAATGATGCTATAGCAATAAGAGAAAGATTAAAGTATAGATAGAAATAAATATTTATATGATTTCAGTGGAATGGATGGAAAGCAGGTAGGTAACGGGATTTTGCAAGCTTACAGTGGAATCACAGTTCATCATGTCTCTTTAAGCAAGTATCAAGAACCAGACACCTGTCTTTCCATTTCTGTGCTGATCTGACAGTGTGCTGCTAGTGGTTGTTGTTACAGCACCTGAATGCTTCCATATGATAGCAATAACAAAGCACCTCCTGCACTCCAGGTGAAGTCTTGACCCTTTCATGAGATAGTAGTACCTGCAAGAACTCTTTGCGTGAGCTTCCCTTGCATTTGGAGGAGCCCAAAGGTGATCAGAGCTCTCTGAAATACAGCTTTTAATCTCTCTACTCTTCAAAAATTAACTAAGATATTGTTTTGAGGAATATATTTTTATTACTTTTTCAAAAGGAAGATGAAGATGTAAATCATTTGAAAGTCAGAGATAAAATGTGATGTTTTCTAAATATCAGAAAAATATCAAAAGTGGAGAGCTTCCATGTGGTCTGGAGATGACAGAGCTTGGCCAGCTCCTCTTACGTGGAATCCATTCTGTTTGCAGTGTGTGCACGGGAGGAGTACACTCCTGAAACAGATTACACTCTCCTTTTGTTAAGGAGGGGAGAGGGGCTTGCAGAGAAGGCAGGAGGGTGCTTGATGATCCAGAGCTCTTGAAGGAACATTCTTAATGAAGGACATGGGATCCCAAACCATGAGGGAATTTCAGTTGACTGAAGAATAGGCTGTTTATGCTCTGTGTAAAACTTGCCATTCAAACAGAACTGTACAACCTCAAGAGTAAAGACATCCTGCTAATTTTGATTTCGATTTCATGTTTTTCTGAGTTCTTATTCTCTGAGATTTGGTTTTCATTTAGTGTAAAATCAAGACTGTCCTTTGCTGTCAATAATTTGGAGTTGTTTGGGATACTGAGTCATAACCTATCCTGGATGGGACAACATATACTTAAGTTCATATACACACTTTTTAAAATGTACACTTTTTAAATATCTCCATATATAGGAAGGGAAAATTAAAATTTCTAAAATGACTGCCCCATTTAGTAATGAATGGAAGAGCGACTTATCAGGGCTGAGTGTTTGTATTTTTACTTAATGGAAATGCAGGAAAAGTGTTTGGATGCCATCATGATGCTATCAGTATTAGGGGTTATTTAATAATAAATGTTTTAGAAATAGTGTGGGCAATCCCAACAGTGTGCATTCTTAGAATACAAAGCTCTCATCACATCAAGAGAGTGCTTCATAAGTAGATGATTAATATGAGACATAAGGAGTTTTACCACTTAGCAGTACTCTTCATGTTATCACTTGGGTTTTCATTCCGTCTTTATGTGTAAGTAACCTATTGAGGTAAGCTACTTCAGCTTAGGGAACTACCACTCAGCTTTATGCATTCATGCATAAGTTTAGCTCAACTTCATGCATTCGTGGCCTAGCTGTCGAAGGATCTATCAGTCCTCAGTTTGTCACTAAAGATGGAGGCCGTGGTAATGCAAAGGGATTACGTGCTGTGAAGTGGGTAATAGATCTTGAATGGATCATTACCATGAGAAAATACTGCTTGCTTATGTGTCGGTTGTTGCATTGAAGAAATTCAAAATTCTTTTCTGTGTTCTTTTTTATTTCTAGTGCTCATCAGTTCTGTCTTAGTATTACACACAAGCTGCAAAGAAAAATGTTAGTAGGATCAGAACTGAGCCCAGCTATATCAAAGCTCCTTGAGTATGCAAAAGTAGATGGGGGAGTTTTGAGGAACATGCTTTTTGTCATAGTAAAGCATTTTCAGAATTGATTAGTGCATTTATATTACGTTTCAAGACCATTGTAGAAAGTCTAGAGACTCAGAAGGTATGTCCTGTGTGCTTTCTGAATGCCAGGCCCTTTCTGTGCCATAGGTTTGACATTACTTCTCACTATTTACTTTCAAAATTTTCTGTTCGTGTTATTTTCAGATTTTGTTGTTTCACTGAGGGCCAAAGTACTTCAGCAAAAGCTAAGTGGTTTTTGAGGTTTCAGTTACACTCATAGTGAATATCAGAAAGGAAAGAGTGAGACACTTTGGGTCTGGCTGTAAAATTCTACATTTTATATTTCAGATTTATTGCCATCTATTTATATAGCTTACATCTTCATAGAGAATAAACTCTTCTCAGTCACTGATTTCTCCTCAGCAGCATTCATGAGAGCAGGGAAGTGTAATCGTCATTGTACCAACAGACATGATAGAGTTAATTAGTCATAAAATCATAGCATAATTTAGGTGAGGCAGTACCTCTGGAAATCTTGTGGTCGAGTCCTCCATTCAAATCAGGGCCAACTTCAAAGTTAGATTCAGCTTTAAAGTCAGGTTGCTCAGGTTGCTGAGGAGCAAAGCCAAGAATTAAAGTTTCTTGCATCCTAGTGTGGAACCCCTCAAATACACTTCTAATGCCTATTTTGTAAGTGGTTTAAAACAGGAGTTGAATTCAGAATGGGTGAGCAAGCTAATCTAAGTAGTTTATGAGTTGGTAGCATCAGCTGCTCCCTGCCTGTGAGAAAGGGAGCATCTGGTGATAGAACACCAAGCTGAAGGAACTAACAGTAGAAGGGATGTATGAAAAGGTGTTTCACTGTGACTATATTGGAGAAAAATACTACAATATATGTGGAAGATTTTAGAAAGACACCCAAATGCTTTCATTTTATACAGCTGATTACCTAATGCGGTGCTCCAAAGTTCAGACTTTTACTAGCTGACTAATATCTAAAGACGTTTTCTGCTTGTTTTCTCTGCAAACCTCATTGCACTGACAAGAAATACATTGTCCATATGGGATGAAGAATGGCGTTTAAGTATCGTGTGTTGAAATCCCACTCACTTTTACACATTATGCTTCAAAGCCCTGCTTCCTGGATACAAAAGTAGTTGTGTTTCCAGGAGAAGGTTTACATAGTTTAGAATGAAGTAAAAGCACCAGGGTATGAAGCCAGCCATGTATATAAACCATTAAACAATTTCAGTGCAAAGCTGCTCAAAATGTCTAGTAAATTTAACAGTACTGTTAAAAATCCACATTTAAGCTTTCTTTGTTTCTAGCAAAGAGACTTTGAAACGTGGAGAAGTTGTTTAAAAAATCCCCAACAATAAACAACCAAAATCCAGCCTTTGCTTGGTACTTAATTTCGTATCAAAGACAAAATGTCCTGGTCCCATGCTTCTCAGCTGGTCTTGCTCCAATCCTGAGCTTACTTTTCCGTTTTCTACGGTGTAAATGTTCCCTTTATGAAGTGAGCTATAGGCAATACCTATGGAACCCTCTGCTGAGGAGGTGTTATTTTAATATATGAAGGGCAGTCATTTAATTTCATAAAGATAGCTTGTTCCTCAGAGGAAATAAACATCACACTTGACAGATGCAGGGACGCTCAGAGATCCCCAGCTCCTGTGGGGCAGGGAAAGGCCTGTAAAGCTTTTCTGTATTCCGTGCATTGTGGCGCATGGGACTTTAGATATCTTTTCTGAAAACCAATTCTGTGGTATAACTGTAGCCACCTAATAATTTTATTTTAGTTTTAAATTACATGCCTGAGACAAAGAATGCAAGGAGAAGCTGTGTTGTGTTGTGTTAAAAGGTGCTGATACCAAATGAAGAAGTGTCCCTGGGTAATACATTACCTTAGCTACGTTAACTAGTAGGGAACTTGTTGGGAACCTGCACCAGGCACGGTGTGAGGGGTTGAAACTCACCTTTAATATGGTCGGTTTATAGGAATGAAGTCTCTATTGGTCTAACAGGGTGCAGGTTAATTGGCTTCCATGAAGCTTTTGCTATTCTCAGAGCAATTTGTCTCGCCATCTATCTCAATGGCACAGAAGTTTCTAACTGAAATGGTGGATCAGCAAAGAATGTGTTCCTGTTTTATACTGCTTCATCTTGGAGATGTGCTCCCAGCATGTGGAGGGTGATTGACCTTTTTCAAGATGGGCCCAGTTTTTGTCTGTCTTTCAGTTAATTCTTTTTGAATCTAGAGGTCAAAATGGTGGCTTAGCAATCAGAGGGAAGAGTTCAGATGAGAAGGATAGGAAACTTCCTGCCTTATCTATTAATCCAATGCTGTATTCATTATCCAGAAAGTATTGGGAACCAGCTGCCAAGCAGAGGCAAGGCTTGTCCAGAGTTATTCCAAGTGCATTTCTCAACGTCATGTTTGTTGTGCTTGGAAGGGACTGGATAGCTCTGTCGTGTCTCTCCCACACTCCCTCTTACTGAGCATAGTAGCTATACTATATTCTTACTGGAGACCTGTAGCACTTAATGGTGAGCCAGAGTTGCTTCTTTTTTCCCTTATTTGATGAATGAAGCAAGAAGAGAAGCAAAATTCACCTTGAGAAAACTCAGATTCCCTTAATGAGCAAAAAATGTTATGCTAAGGACAACACATATTGTAGAAAGTTTGCTGGCCAAAAAAGGAAAAATACTCCAGCTCACAGACACAGTGTTTATAGCCTTCTGTTTAATGCAAGAATGCAAAGTATACTGGTGAAAAGATAACTCTGAAAGACAAGAGCTTAGGTAAAATTCCCTCTGTGTCAGTCCCATAACCTTGGTACATGTCATACTGTCAACCAACATCACTGCTGCTTGAGAGAATGTGAAAGAGATAGGCTTTGCTGAAATCCATAATACTTTCTAAATAAAGCTTATGGTACAGGAAAACATTGTTTAATTCCCAGGATAAATAGTCCAGATATGGAAGAATTTACTTTTTCATGGATAAAGTATGAACTTCTCTTGTAATAGAAATAATAATTTCGTCATCAGCAAATGCTATTGTTGGCAGTACTTTAGCATTGCAGTAATGGTTCTTTGATAAAACTATTTGTTATTTCTTCCTTTTTTTCATGATTCATAATATATTATCCACAAACAATAGTCCTTGTAAGTAAAGACTATTGTAGAAATGAACTCTCTGAAGAGTTAAATGTGGTATTATATCCACTAGTTTAAGGAAATTTCTTATGGAAATGCTGCCTTTTATATATACTTAAGGTAAATACCACAAAACTAGTTGTGTAAAATTTCAATTAAACTTCTGTTTTCTTTTCAAAAGCTTGCAGAAATGACAACATCTAATGTATATTTTTTCCTTGCAAATTTTTATTGCCCCTTTGGATTTTACTTTTCAAAAGTTTGTATTTTTATCTAAATTAGTTCAAGCTGTCACCAGTACATATGTGGTTTTGATTTTTTCATACAGCAAATGCCCCAACAAAGCAAAGGAAACAATGTTCATTTCACTAATTTGCACTCTTATATATAGTCCATGTATCCCATTATTTATTGCAGCAGCATCCAGAAAATACTATCATACAAGAGTTTCATCACAATAGAGGACTTGTTTTGGATTTGGGAAAAATTTTGGGAGAAGCTAACTGGCATGATTGGCAATTCCATTCTTTTTGTTTTTGTTCTCCTTGGACCAGATGATAGGTTTCTTACTCATTGGTTTCTTTGGGACTTCTTGTGGGATAAAACACTATAAATCAGTGAAATTATGACAATCTGACCCTACATGTTCAAGGAGGTATTAAAAGCCCACCCCTTCAGGGGCAAAGTGAATTAGAGATTCTGCGTTAGCAGAGTCAGCTTAACAGCCTTTGATTGTTCTTTTTTGCATACACAGCCTTGTTTCACATGGGGAGCTGCGTTGCCTGGATTGACTCTGAAATGGATGTGAAGGAAGGAAGGTGATGGGCTGGCTTTGCTTTCCATGACTGCTGATCTGGGAATCCTTCCTGTCTGTTAATTCTTACACAACCAAAATGAATTGAGTCCGAGTCATGACCGCCTGGCCCTTTGGTTATTCATTTATACCTATGAAAAACAAGGGCAAGGTGGACACAGAAAGCTCTCATTTCTTACTAGTGACATATTTTGACCACTCTCTACTCACTTTACTGAGACATAAATGACAACACGAGATGTAGGGCATGGTGAAGCAATGCCTGGGAATTTTGCCACTAATGTTAATGGTGTTGGTCTCTCATCCGTTTCCAGCAAAGGCGAGATGATGCATCAGCAGCATGACCGCCCACATGAGGAGAGACACCAGGACCATTCACAGCTGCTGAGACAGTGAAACACTATTTTGGGGAGGAAAAAAAAAAAAAAAAAAGCTCATTCCTTAATATATGGTCTTATAGGGTAAATATTTATCCAGCCATCTAAAGGCAGGAGTAATCGCTGTAGTTTTCCCTTAACTCAGAGACTGGAGATTTTCCCTGAGTGAAAAAAAAGTCTGATTTTGTGTATGTGAAGAAATCAAAGCATTGCCCTTGAAATGGGTTTTTCAGCTGTCTCCTGGGTATTCTGGGGTTAGTTTTCACCACGTGAGGTTCTGAAGTACATACTCAAAGGTTCAAACACAGGAAAATTGGCTATCACTGCCAGCTCTGTTGGGTGGGGAGAAAGCAGTTCCTTTACAGAAAAAAAGGGAAAAAATGGAAAGACTTTCTTCTTCTTCTTCCAAGGGACTATATGAGAATGAGCTGGAAGAAGTCTTGACTTTTATTATATCCTGTAATCAAATTTGAGCATCTTATTTGCTTCTTTTCTCCAAGACCACCCCGATGGTAGCAGTCCACACACACACAATTTTGGTATGCATAAACCCATAAATTTCATAACAAAATATAGGAGCTGAGGTTCTAGGAGGACTGTGAGGTAGAAGGTGCTGAAATGTGAAGTCTGTGTATGTTTGAAGGGATGTCATTTATTATATACTTCTGCCTTTTTTAAAAAAACTTACTGTTACCACACAGACAGTGTAAGTATATATTGCCTAATGCAAGATGGTGTGGTGTAAAGATTTTATTGGCATGCAGTAGCTTAACTTGAGTAGCAAAGGCTGCTGGAGCAAGCTCTGCATCACCTCAAATGTCTGCCAAGAAAATATGTCCTTGGTGTGGGCAAAGAGAACATCCCAAGTGGTGCTGCATAGGTGTAAATCTAATGAGAATAATAACCCATATGCTTCAGGGCATCAAACCATTACTAGCTGCCTAGGATTAGGAAGGAATTTCTCTTTTGGTTGTGTTATTCTGTAGGCATTTATTATGAGGCTCCACACACTTCTCTCTGAAGCATCTGCCATTGGCCACTACAGGAAGAGGATATTGAATTTGACTGACTAACTGGAAGGTCCGAATCTGCCAATTTGTATATTCTTCTGTGAATTCTGTAATGATTCCTGTTTTATGTGGTTTGCAGAATGTTTTGGTGGGGCACTTTGTGTGTATCTCTCTGTAATGCTAGCTCCTTTAAAGCTTTTTTCATAAATGCATAGAATAATTCAGGTTGGAGAAGAGCTTGGCAGATCTCTAGTCCAACACACTACTCCAAGCAGGGCTGACTTCAAAGTCTAGTCAGGTCGCTCAGGGCCTTGCCCAGCTGAGTTCTGAAAATCTCCAAGGACAGGAATTTTGCCACCTCTCCACCCGTCTCTCTGTAGGGGCTTTCCAGTGACTTTAGTTGGAGTGACAGTGGCCTTTTCAAATTCCTTTTAACTTCAGCGATTGGAAAGTGGGGCCTCTTGAATCTTTTTTTTTCTTCTTCTTCTGTAGTAAATGGAGAGAAATACCTACCTCCGTATGAAGTTTACTTCATCCTAAGATAGGTGTCTGAGACTATCATCTCATGCCCAAATCATTTCTGGCCAGGTCTGTCTTTTTTCCTAAGATGTCCCCCTTAGATTTGAGACCTAGCTTCTAGGCAGCAACTGTTACCTGAAATGAATCTCAGTCTGTAAGTCCAGATAGGAAGTGGTCCAAAGTGAAGGGAATGGTTACAGTGATGCTATGAAGTTGGTCTTCTATAACATAATGTTCTGGGCTGACTGCATAATGGCATAAAACTACTGTTCCTAGGGACATTAAAGCTAGCAAATTTCTGTATTTGGCTTTCATCTGACTTACTATTATGCATCTAAAATCAATAAAAATTGTCCTATTGAAGAAAGTTCTGATATTTCAGCAACACCAGGAGATATATGAACCTTAAAATTTTGATGTGAGCAATCCTTGCTAGAGCTGGTATAAAAATGAAGTCTGTTGTTTTTTCTTGGGGGGAACAGAAAGACGTTTTAAAGAAAATTTTGGGAAAAATTGTGAAAAGGAAAAGAAAAAGCGAAGAAAAAGTGGGAAATTCTATCTGATAGAAAAGCAAATGAAAAAAATCACAAAATCTTTTAAAAGATTCTGGCAAGAAATCATTGTTAGTTCCAAAAATTCCTCTGAATTCTAGTCTTCACCAATGATATCTCCTTCCCTGGAACTGAATCTGGAAAATCCCTGGATGTAGTGCTGTCCAAATAGAAAACAAAAACACAGGTGATTCACGTGGAGAAAGGAGATCCCAAGATAACTGGGATGAAATTATTCCAATACATTTCTCCATGAATTGTTGTTTGTTTATTTCTCAGTACTTTATGAACAGAGGCTTCACGATTATATGCTTATTTCATTCAGAGAGTGTTTTATCTCTCTAGAAGTCACAGTGAAGTTATTGAGAATGAGTAAGAGTTTCCTAATCCAGCCTAAAGAGATAAAAAAAATCAAGGACAATTGAAAAATCACTTTTTATCTCCACCTAAGAAACTTCAGCAAAACTCCCTTATGCAAAGTAAACCTCTGCACATTGTCTTATTTTCAGGATGCCAATGGAATTAAATGGACTGATGGAATCTGGAAAGGTCTCGCTGCAATTCAAAATGTTACATTCTCCTTCCTTTCCCCCCACCTACCTTCACAGCAGGGGAAAATTATGGGAGTAAGAAAAACAAAGCTCCTACAATATTAAAGCTTGCTGCTGTGCTAAATAAAAAATTCTGTGTTTTCTCTTGAATTCTATAAAGAGGGAAAAAGAATCATATATAACTATGCTGCCCATGTTATGTGTCAAACTAGAGCGGGCAACCCAGACTAAGAGTGCACAGAGCTGCTGCATTCCTCACCCCGTGCAGGCGGGCAGAGTGGGATGGGAAGCTGAGACGAGCAGCAACTTCGACTTCCCCTGCCTGGGCCTCGGCCTGCATAGCTGTGGCTGCTCTTGTGGAGGCAGTGCGCAACATCAAATCTGAGCCTGGCACGGGAGTACTTCCCTCTCTCCCAGGGCAAGTGAGATGCGGAAGGCAGAGCTGCCTCAAAAATGGCAAAGCTAAACATGGACTTGGTTGCCTTTTCTTGCAAAAAGTGTCTGTTTTCTGCAAGGGTCGGAGGGAGGATGGTGTTTATCCCTAAAAGTCCTGTAAAGACGGATATTTCAGGAAAAAAAAAGATAATGTTTCATTTTGGGTACATTTATATAATATCCCCTTTGGAGCTGTAGTTTGGTTAACTTTTGTGGGTTGAGCTCCCCGCTACAGAAACCTCTCCTCAGACATGCTGGCCAGAGTCTCATGAAGCAACCACCATCCAATTTGTGGGAGACATAAGCAGGAAATTTGACCTCTAGAGGAAAAAGGAAACACAAGGCACCCAAACAATGATTGTACTGAGATTTTTTCAAAATATTTTTTCTTTTTTTTTTTTTTTTTTTGTAATTCTACAGGAAGACTTCTTTTCTTTTCCAGCTAACTCGCTATGGCATTAACATTCTCTTTCGCTGAATGATCCCTAAGCCTGTACAATTGTGTTTTACCTCCTATTTTGAAGAAATAAAAATGTATGATAAAGGTAGATGGGATCATCTTGGTTTCTAAACGGAAATCTCCATTCTGTGCTTGACATTCTTCTCAGTTAGAAATAAAGTTGCCTGAAGTATACAGTTTGTCCTACAGGAATTAGGTCCTGGAGAGCATTTCTTGGTGTTGCCGATGATCTCTTTGAGGTGTAATATTTGTGCATATCTACAAGATACCTCCTGCAGTCCAATGTTTGCTGGGATATTTGTTAATAGCAAGATTTGCAGGATTCTGAAAGCTGTATTGAGTACTACATATGATACACGTATGTGATACAAGAAGTAGGTGAAGATGGTATCATAGTCCCTTTTCTCAAACTGTTCACAAGTGGGGGCAGGAGATGACCCAGCTCTTGAACACACATGTTTATGTACTGGTGCAGGAAGATACTGGTAGCTGAGGTCAGGCTACTGGAGAACATAAACTAGGGCAGTTGTTCTCAGCCTGCAAAGTGCTGGAATATGCTGTGGCCTCTGCCAAGACTGGAGGTGGAAGGCAAATGCTGGGCTTATTTGGGAAAGGTCTGGGGAGAAAGAGGGAGGATGCACTTGAAATATATGTGCTTATAGTCTTATGGGAGGCAACAACAGTTTGGTGAATCTCATTCTCTATATGTGAGATGTCCTAGGTCACATTGGGTATGTATGCAGTTCTGCCACTGATGTTCTTTGATGACCCTGGGCAAGTCACCTCTCCTCTGCAATGGGAAAAATGGTACGGGCTTTCTTTGAAAAAGTGATTTGAGGTCTGCTAGTGAAAGGCGCAATAAGATATATGGGAAATGATGATGATTGCAGTAGGAGTTTAGCTTTGACTTGTTGTTCAGGAGTTCTAGTGAATACTAGATTTTAACACCGTTTGGTTTAAATAGCCCTGTGAGTTTTCAGGTTTTTAATGAGTGGTGTATCTGTTCAGCCCCTTTCCTCTGTGCTGTCAATCAGTTATCTAGAGGCTGTCATAGAGCAACAGACTGTCACAATCTCTTTCAGATGCTCCCAGTATCTCTCTGGCTGTATCTTGGCCAGATCACGAGTGAAAAGGAGATCATCAAAACCAGAATAAAAGAACACAGCAACCATTCAGCATGAAGCAATGGAAATTTGTGGGTGAGAGAAGCTGAGTTTCTGCTGTTGCTGTTGTGTTTTCTTTTTAAATGCAGAGGGCATGTTGCTGCTTCTCGACTGTCATTTGCTAGGTTGAAGCATTCTGTGGCTCCAGCAAGCTGTGACGTAAATAGAATAGAAAAGGAAATATTTTGTCAATTTTTGAAACTAGCCATATGTTGCAATCAGATGTGCAGGGATTAGAAAAACAAGAACAGGGAAACTTTGTGTATAGCATCAAAGGCAGAGTTGGCTCACACTTTGAAGAGCCGAAGCAGGGCCCTTATTGTTTGTTGATGTTCTCCCAGTTTGCGTGCTTGCAGCATTTGGACTCATGGGCACGTTAAGGGTGTGTTGACACTGGAAGGCAAACCCCAGATCTCATGGGTGCAGCAAGCCTGTTAGGCAGCTGAGTTGTCAGAAATGGGCTTTTAGGGACAGCCTGAATGCCTGCAGCCGTGACAAGGTAGCATGCAGCTGCAAAAAAGTGCAGCTTCAATGGATCGTGCAGAGTCAATTCTGACACTGGAAGCCGTATGACCATGGCAGGTTGTTAAGATTTCTCCCCTGGGTCTGGTCTGTCTATACGCAGTCATGGAGGACTGGGTTTTTAGATGCTGAGCAGAATCCTTATCACCTTTATGTTCTGTATCAAGCTGTTGTCGTTCTCTGGAGGTTTGACCCTATGTGACTAGATTTATTCTGGAAGTTATTTTTGGCTGGAGACACTGAGGGTAAAGATTGAGTTTGTGTGGCAACTGTGCCATTCCTTTAGTGGGAATATTAGTAGATTTTTTTCCTTTTTTTTGTTACTTCTCTTTGTGAAATGTGTAGAAGTTTGTGGCCTTACTCTGCCTGATAATTTTGATGGATGGAAATGGTCTAGGGGAGTTTAAAAGTTACAGCGAAGACACTCAGATAGGTAAACCCACAGATAAACCCAGAGTATGGTCAGATAGGAGATAAGAAAAAAGCCTATAAAAAGCATTGAGTGAGAAGTTAAGAGTTCAGGTTGTCTGGGCAAACACT
This sequence comes from Rhea americana, assembly GCF_003343005.1. Taxonomy (NCBI): domain Eukaryota; kingdom Metazoa; phylum Chordata; class Aves; order Rheiformes; family Rheidae; genus Rhea; species Rhea americana. The sequence continues at coordinate 5,220,365 of NW_028186390.1, forward strand.
TGCACAGAAAAATTCCAGTATGGTTTGCTAAAAGCTGGCAAGGTTTTATGCTGGAATGTGTCTGACAGCTTTGACTGTTGACTGTGGGCTGATGCAACATCTGTGGAACCATGTTCTCCAACATGTGCTTCACCTCACTTTCTGTCTAATAATCCATATGTAATTTTTCAAACATGCCCATTTTTCAAAAACAAATGTATTACAAAATGTTTCTACTCTGTCGCCTTCCCGAGCTGGACTTTGTCTTCCTAACCCTAAGTTTGAGTTCCTAGTTTGAGGCATGGCAGCCTCCTACCACACATAGGCTTAAAGCCTTAAGTGAAAACATTGACTGTTTGTGTTTTCTGAAGTTGCAATACAGGAAATGGTTAATAAGATGAGGAAAAGGAAAGAAAGGGCACTTACTGAGAACTGTTATTTTCAATAATTCTTAAAGAACTGTAAGTTTTATTTAAGACTGAAAAAAGAGATTCTCATAGAAGTGGCATCAGTACATAGCTAGATAATTAATGTAATCATATACAATTTCAATATAATTAGTATGCTCTAATTAGAAGAGCAATTAGTATAACAACATGTATAAGATTAGTGCAAAGGTATTTTAATTATAGGTTCTGTTGTACTGTTGGTTAATCTGATGCGATCAGTTAAGTTATTGTCATCATTTTTACTTCAGGTGCCTTCTGGTGAGTAGCTCTTGTGACTTGCATGGCAGAGAAATTGGTGGTGGATGGTAGTGGAAATGATATAGCTGCAGTTTTCTCCTCTAAAATCTTTGCTGAAGGAGAGAGTGTTGTCCAAGCTGATAATATTCATGGGAGGAGGCTCAACGGCATAAATTAGCTCTGTGTGATTTAACAAGATTTTCCTGCCTGCATCCAGAAAAGAGTACTTCAGGGGAATGGAAATATTGCACTTCTCTGGATAAAAATTGTCCTTAGTCCTGTAGTCTTTGGCAGGGCTGTGTCAGTGTTCAGTGGCCAGAGGTGTGGTGACCTTTTGGTTGAGGCAGGTTAAGCTGCATGAAGGCTATTTAATTACCAACCTAGGGTGGTTTCTGCATGCTTTCCTTGGAATTGATTGTACATTTCATTGTACGTTTCAAGGAGGTTTGTAAATCAAACAACTAGCACATCAAGCGGAGGGGGCTGAGCAGGAGGAATTATTGGATGCCCTCATAAAACTTTAAAAGGCTTGAATGTCAAATTTAAACTCTTGGGGCCTTAAAACTTGAGTCTCAGGGCACTTCTACCTGCTGTTTCATCGCATAAGCTTTTCACTCTTCAGGAGCTGCAAACCCAAGATGATTATGGCTTCTGTTTCCCTGCAGTGTATTTAATTTCCCTTTACTGTTGTCATCATACCCATGTCTGAAACACCTTTCATCTCCTCCTACCACTCATCATCCTTTCAGCTGTAGCCAGAGATGCATAGGCTTTTTAAATACAATGTTCCTTGTAAGCTCTTATATCAAAATCTGTTTAACCTCTTATGCTTTTAAGCTTACGGCAAAATCACTGTGTATTAGCAGTTGTAATGTGTAACTGCACTCAACAGGAAAGTTAGCAAATCCACAGAGTGATACTGCGGCACAGAGGGGATAAGTGTGCTACCAGCCATGGCCAGCTGTTTGGCTTTTCTCTCTGGTGCTGAAGTGATGAGTGCCCACATGCTGACCTGTTACAGCAGCTGTAGACCTCTTGCACCTTGTGGCTGTGGATGCTCACTGTGGTTGACCAGTCCATCTGGTGAAAGTGCTGGAGATGTTCCTGAACTCATTTGGCAGAATAAGGAAGCCACTGGGCTCCTCCTCTACGATGCCAGGAACAGATTTTCTGGATGTTTTCTTGCAATGGTTTGTCTAGGAGAAACACTAGGTTTCTCATCCTCTGTTGTCTCTGTCTTGCAGGGAGCCTCCTTGAATCCTTTCTGCTCGTTCTTTAACTCTGTGTGTGCTACCTGTCACTGGGGCAATTTCAGCCGCTTGGGCCTCTTATATGCCCACACTGTCAGATATGTTTTACGTGTACCATAAGTGACACAGAGATTCACAAAGAGATAAAAGTAGTGTCATCCACAGCAAAACAGTGAAACTGCCAACTTATTAGGGGTCCAAGCTTGGGTTTTGTAGAAGTCTAGGGTTGCATGCAATTGAATGTCATCTTTGATTAGGGTTGGCTGAAGCAAAGCAATAAGAAGTAACAGTTCCCACTCTCTGTGCCAGAAACTAGCTCAGCAAAACTAGACTGCATATTGCCATATCTGTTTGGTGACTAGTTTCTTCAGAGTGGGGCCTTCAGTGCCCTACAGAGCAAACCCCAAAGCAGCAGTATGTAGCAGAGATGCTAGAGAGTACATCTAGGAAGAGGATCTTGAACTGAGCTCCTGGCTCACCAGTTAGCTGAGACATTTGCTGGGTCAAAGCAATAACTGCAGCAACAGAAGAACTTGAAGATAATTATTCAGTTTGGTTAGAGCATGATAAACTGTTTATTTAACACCAGACACTTCAGTCATGACCAAGTTAACACTAACGCCCAGGGAACTTCCTATCATTTGCTAATGATCATGCAAGAGAAAGAGAAACAGTATGATAGAGCCACATAATGCTCATTTCCTAGAGTAAGTGAGTCTCTTGGATCAGATTAAGGCTTCTCGTCTATTTCCAGCCCACGTAGTTCCTCTATCAGTCCAGTTTCATAGCATCCTAGAAATAATTTATTCAATTTTCTTCCAGACAGTCAGAAACCGTTGTCAGGTGTTGGATTGCAGTGTCAGAATGCCTTGTTAATGAGAAATGGGCAAATGAATCTAAGAAAATGACTGCACTTTCCCTGAATATTTCCTCATGCTGGGACCAAGCCCAAAGCCAAACTATGTCCTACTACTAACACGTTTTTTTTCTTTTTTTCCAGTGATGTTTTTGATTGCTTCTCATATCCCATCTCTGCTTTGGAGTTTGGATTTGGATAGAAGCAGCAGTGCTGAAGAGTTATGAAATGGTTGTTTCCATCATGTCTCTGGCCCAATCAGCCACAGAAATAGTTAGAAGTTTTGGTGGAGCCTCTGAAAATTCATTTGCAGCCATGAACTTTGGAAAAGTCTTTGGACAGCCTGGGAGAGGCTGTGTTTGGGGTTTTCAAAGCTGACTAGCTAGATTATTGCTTTGGAAAAACAAACTCTAAATTGGAGGTAACAGTGATATATCTTCCTTTTATTCCATTTCAGCACTGCTGCTAAGGTGCAAGGGAGTAAAAGATTGAATAAAGGTTCTCCTTTTATCCCATTTTTGTAAAAAGAAAACAGGAGGTGCTTTGGTTTAGCAAAACCCCATCAGTAGTTATGATTTGGTTTTGCAGGCCTCTAGCTGAGGAGGTTGGAGTCTGGGTTCCATTACATTTAAACCAAAAAGTTCATAGAGAAGAGACTGTTCAGACTATCCTGAATTTGTCTAATTTCAGTTTAATCCCAGCAAAACAAGAATTCTCAAACTTTTAGGGTCTATCTGTCACTGTTGTTAATGTGTTACAATATACTATGTAGAGTCATGCATTTATCACATACACACACACACCACAGATGTATATATTGCACTATTAAAAGGTTCTCTTTCATTTGACCACAATGGTTTCTTTTTAGCCACAGAAATCTTGTGCAGTACTGGACAGCTTGTATTTTAATTTGTGCTGAGGTGAAATCAAAGTCTGCTCTAAATGTTTGAAATAAAGGCAGATAATATACTAACATTATGCCACTGGGTTAGTGCTCGGCTGGGTTTTGTCTTCTCTGTCTTTGTAATCCTCAGGGAGCTGCAGCCTTAAATGGACCAGAAAGACCAAACTGAACATAGTGATTTTATGCTGGATATATTTGATGTGAACAATATTGACAAATTTAAGTTCAACCCTTATAAATACACTTACAGTTTATGCACATAACTAAATTAATAGCAGGCATAACTCTCTTAAAAGTCACTTGACTTTAATTGACATATCAGTATAATTGGCAATTATCTTAATTGATATACATGGCATAAATATTGTGCTCTGGAAAGCTTCCAGTCCTTCTTTATTAGAGTATTAAGCCACAACATATGCAGATTACATGGAAATACCACTGAGGCATTTGTTAAAAGAAATTCCTTTCTTATGTCTCTTTCTTAAATTTATATATGTATGTGTGCGTGTATGTGTCTGTGTGTATGTGTCTGTGTGTAAATGTAGAAAACAGTCATGAGGACATATTAAGTATTGTCAGTACAGTCTTTTAAATAATTTCAAATGATTCTGCTAAAGGGTTTCTACAAGTATCACACTCTGCTTTTGTGGAAATCAGCTTTCAAGTCAGTCAGGCTAGAGATTAGATCCAAAGATTTAAAACCCCTATAGATCAAAAGCAGATGCTCTTAGAAGACATTTCAGCCAAGACAAGCCGTCTGGGGACATTGTTACAGCGGGAGAAGACAATTTATCATTAAAACATGAAAGCCTCTGTTCAATAATAACCAGAGCTGACTGCATAAAAGTTCACTTAGAACTATCACCAATAGAGCAAGAGACCACCCAGAGAAATAAATAAATAAATGAAAAAAAAAAAAAAAAAAAAAGAGGGAAAGAAAAAGAGAAAGAGAGAAAGAAAAAAACAGGGGTGTCAAGGTCTTGATTCATTTGTCTCCCAACAGAAATCATCTTTATCGTATACTTAGGAAATGAGTGCAGATTCTTTGATGCCAAGGCATAATATAAGAAAAATTGAAACATTTCACATTGTAAATCCTTGGCAATTGTCAAGGAAATTTTAATTATATAAAAATCTGTGATGCCGTGGGTAGAGATAAGGAACAATTAAGTTAAAGAGCAGTTTCTGTGACTTAAAATAAAAAGGGAGGAAGGTCTGGCACGGGCATTTAAGATCCTTCTCTGATTTTTGGTACCAGTTTTCACCTTTTTCCATCAACTATTCTTTCACTCTGACCATCTCAAAAATAATGCTTGGCTTTGACCTAGAATGTCCCCTCCAAATGTTTTGCAAACATCAGCTGAGTCTTCCCCATGTAGAAGAGAGATTACTGCAAACCACAGGCACGTAGGAAAACCAAGGCACAGGGCAATATGGTGACCTACCTGCTAGTGTACAGCACACTGGTGTGAGAGACAGGAAGTGAAATTTTTAAGATCTCATTTTTCCAGTCTCATACTCTAACCACTAGAGAGCATCCCTTCCCAGTAAAATGTATAGCTCTGTAACACAGGAAATGCATTTGCTGCTGCCAGTATATGGGAACCAGGAAGTCCTCTTCTCTCTGTATTCTTGTTTTACAGGCCATACGATAAAAGAGTGGGTGTGATTGTGATAATATATTTAAAGTCATTTCCTGGTCTGTGGTTAGATATTTTGGGCAGAATTTCTTTAGAGCACAAGTACATCTAAGTACTCAGAGTAAGTGATTTAAAGTCAGGATGTTAATTCTTTTACATTGCCACCAAGAGGGTCACAAAGCAGTATGTTTGAGCTCCCCTGGTCTACCTGCAAAGTGAGATTCAAACTTCATGGCTTATCTCAAAGGAATACAATAAGACTTTCTGAAGCGCAGGAGCAATGCACATCATGTCAGAGAGATGAGAGGGACCTACCTGAAAAATACTTTTAATGATGTTATTGGAAAATGCTTTTTCTTTGAAATGGAAACTTTTGGCTGAAATACATGGCTTTTGACAAAGCTCTAGGAAGACATCTTAGGTTCAGGATGGAATTTTTGATAAACCAGAAGGAGAGACCTGTCCATCCTATGAAAATCCAGAGGAGAGCGCTCAACTTCAAGGGCTTTTTTTCTGTCTACTTTGAATCAGAGATTTGAGCTGAAGTCTCTGATTGCCTGGTGTTCTGAAGGATGGGCTCGCCTGTCTCTAAGTGTGAACAAAACTTCTGTCCTAGATCTGAGGAACTTTCTCAGTAAAAACCTATAAAGAGGTAGAAGCCCAGATTCAGTAAAAGGGTGTGAACCTCATTTTGCCTGTTGCGTTGAGTCTCCTACATGTGAGGCTGTAGAAACAGCCACTTTCTGTCTAGCTTTTGCTTGTGATATCCATGCGAAGGGATTTGGATAACAATCAACTGGAAGAGATGATGATTAGCCATCATTTGCAAAAGCCAGTATCCAAGAGGGGAAGAAAGAATACTTAGAAAAGAGTTCCTGGACTCTACAATCAGAAACTGTCTGGAAATGACACCCTTGGATGTGTATGTTAAACACAGAGCACAAGTCAGAGGTCTAGTAATCTGTGGGTGGCTTTTGGGTCCTAATCAAACCCTATTACAAAGGTTCAACAACAGGAGATTTTGTCAAGGTGAAAACCTTTTCCAGGAAAAATATAAGCAGACTGTGCCAAGGTCTGGAAGGCATATCAGTGTGCCTGCCCTCTAGGAACTGAAAGCCTTTAACAAACTAATTGCATTCCCTTTCCCTTGAATGGGAGAAGACATTCCCATCTTCTAATCCAACAAGAACTGTTCTAGTAGAAAGTACTTAACTTTCCAGAAAACTCAACTTGGGTGAGCTGGAGAACTGTCTCCTTGGAAAAAAAATTAAATTCATTATATTTTTATTCCTTCTCTGTGTGCCAAGTGCCATTCTTTTTAGATGAGTCCGTTTACTGTGCTAAGCATAGTAACGTTGATGTAAAGTATCAGGAAAGCACAAGGGGACGCTAGCTTTTGACTATTCTGTTGATGTCACTGGAGCCAGATGTAGTAATTCAGAGACCAATGTAGATCTACCACATCATGTGGGAGATTGCTAATCTGGCAGATCTGCTGGAGATGACAGGCCTTTAGTGACACATTTTGCAAGCTGCTACATGCAGCTATTGGCTGAAGATACAGACTTTGATATTGTGATTTTTGCTATTTCAAGTGGGATTCATCTCCTTTTCTTCATTCCGGAAGAACTTTCCATGCATCTACCTTGGAAGGCAAATGTTCATAAGCAAAGCGAGCTGAAGCAGTGAAATCAGGTCCAGATTTACATGCTGCTGTCATCAGAAAACTGAGCACTGCCTTTTTTTTTCCCTAACTCTCAGCAGAAGATCTGACTTAAATTGGATCCAGATTGGATTTGTGCATGGATTTGGAAATCCCAAAAATCTGGGAGTATTGTTCACATCTAGAGTCCTAGTCATAGGTTTAAAGACATGAAAAATTGGAGAGAAGGGACTGTTAAGCAATTGAAGGGAACACAAGATAAAGGAAAATAGGAGTTATAAGGGAAATGTCATATTCCTTCATGGTCAAGTATTTCTTGAGTTGCACCTACATGTTCTGCTCATGAACATCCTTGCCTGTGTGGTTCTATGCCTCTGGCAACCAGCCTAGTGCTGGTGCTAAGCTTAGTCCATGATGTTCTGCATGCCTGTGTTTTTGAACACTGAGATTCACTATCACTTGGGTGTTGATGATCACTGTTCGGACACTTTTGTGGCGGTAGCTGTGCCTAAACTGAAGCTTGCTTAGGGCATGGCAAGTGATTCTTGTGACCACATACACCATTTACACAAACAGCGTGGGAGATCACACACGTAAAACTCCAGTGCAGAAGTGCACAAGCACAAGCTCACACAATCCTCAGGCCTTTTCTGTTAGCAGTCAGGCCCATAAAGTGCATTAAAGTAAACCTATTTTTACAGCTCTGTGCTGCTGTGCAGCCAAGCATTTCAAGAAGCAAACAAAAGCACCCACTGCTCTGGAAACATGAGACTTTATTCGTATCCAGGAGCACAAACTGTACTCACGATGGAGTTATGAAACCCTCTTTAAGGTCAGATTTGTGTTCAGCTTTACATATGTTTGATTTACCTTTCTTGGGAGGTGTTTTTAATTTTTAGCCTTTGATAGCTCTATACTTTTGTTGGTAAACCATTTCCAACCAGTTTTTCCTCAGGCTCACGCAGCAGAAACAAGTGAGTTATTTTTTTTTCCTTTTCAAGTGTAAATAGATACTGAAGGACAGTATGTTCAAATGCAGAAGGCTTTATTTCCAACTGCTTTAAGGCTGCCAACATGGTGAATTAAAGACAGCATAAGAATATGCTCTATCTGCTATGGTGTCTGTTTTTGCGAAGAGCTGAGTTTGGGATCCCAGCTGATGAGACAGTCATTCAGCCAAGAGCTGACGTTGTCCTCAGGTACCAAAATGTTCTGTGTCTAGAGAGCTCCAGGCACTGCGGAGGCAGCCTCTTAGTGCAGACTTCAGGATCCAAAGTGTGGATAGAGGGTGACTCTAAGATGGAGAGAAGGCTGCGGTCAGAGAAACATCCTAAATGCACAGTTCTAAAACAAAAAATTGTAATATTCTATTTCTTCAAACCTAGAACTGTATTTTATATCATCTAAAACAACATAGTCTTGATTTGGTCAGAGGTCCAAACCTAAAACAAATGAATACTTATAATAATTGATCAAGACCACAGAATTAATTTTTTATTCTCCTATTTCTTTGATTTTCCAGTCTTTTCAAATAACATCCCAAATCTTTTTGGCTTTGCCAAGCTAAGTGAGCTGCTTATTTTCCTCAAACTTTGTTTGGTTATAAGGACTTCAGATATTTCAACAGTTGTCACAAGATTTTTACTGATAAGCATGCATAATGGTTCAAACTTGTTCCAGCAAACAAATCCAGTTTCTTACAAGTTATATGATACAAAAAGCTGGCCTGTGATTAAATATTCCAATCACTGCATGCTAAAGGTGTGTGAAGCTGTGATTTATCAGCCAAAACAATGCACTGGAAAAATAAACATAAACGTAAACCAAACTCCACTTGAGCTTTCCACTCACAATAATTCTCAACAGATAGAAAATCAGTGTCATGTAGCAGAGGTCTGTTTGTGGGAGACTTCATTATTCTGTTCTGCTGTTGCTACCTCTGTCACCTGAACTGTGCTTGGTATAAAGCAAAGACCTGAGTAACCATCAGCAGCTTTGGTCTTAGCTGCTTAGAAAAGAACCAGCAGCCAAGGATTATTTTACTTGTGAATCTAATGTTTTCAGCACCATGAGCACATCCCTGGATACCTTGAAATGTCGATAGTTCAAGATGAGTAGGGACAGATCATCATCAGAGTACAATTTAGGGGCTAAGTTGGCCTCAGTGCAATACTGCTCTTCCAACAGTGAATGAAGATAACAGAGAGTTGTTTCAACTCATGCTGTGTGCAAGCAGAGAGCTAAGAATTACTGCAAAAGTTTGATGCAGCTTGCCGTTCTCCTCCTTCTTTGACTGTTCCCTTTTCCCTCTGCTGTGAAACTACAGGAGAATGGACTAGTAGCAGATCCCCTTCCCTTGGCCTCATGCCTCTGCCATATGAGAGCAGTGCTGTGTGTGAATGAGATAATTACTTGTCAGGCCACAAAATGTTTATTCTTAGACATGCTGATGTGAGCTAGGGACACGGATTGATCAGAAGTGGTTTCATGCTCTTTGTAACCTAAGAGAAAGGGTGTTTGACAGTCTCAAACACAGGACTGGAGATGGCTTGGCTGCTGCTGACACTTGTTGCTCTATTTTGATAACATCCTGTGGTTGGTTATCATATAATAACAAGGAGTTAGTTTTATTTAAAAAGGTGGCTTTTTTGTTACTATGCCATTACTTTACAAACAATTGGAGACAGGACAGGAAAAGAGGAAGGGCCAAATTGATTGTTGGTGTAACTACAGAGGAGGTTCATGTATATCAGCAGAGAGGTATTCGTACCATTAGATTCAACTCTTAATATAAATCAGGGTCAGGAAGCAGTTTAGTCTGTTTCTTATAGTCTCAAAACCTCAAAACCACTGTGATTAAGTTCCCTTTCACCCATTTTGCGCATCCATCCAAACACTGAAGATGTAAACCAGAGGAATTTCCTGCCCTTCACATTGTTTTACTTCTGCGTTCACACACACAGAAGAAAAGTAACAAAATGATTTATAAAGTTTAACCAAAACCAACTCGTCAAACCCCTGGAGCTTTAAAAGGAGACAAGGCGGGGTGGGGGAGGGAGATATTTTTGGCAAGAGAGGTGTATACAGGCATGTGGAATTCATAGTCTGGTTGATACGTGGCCGTGGGATTAGTACCCAAGTAAGTGGCAGTGTCGTGACTTGCTAGCTGCACAGCGCCTTTTTGCAGCTGTCCCAGATGACAGCCTAGTTACCATCGCTCCTAATAAAGCAAGAAGTCCAGATATGATGGGAAAGAGGACCTGAATGTCAAGCACTATTCAAGAAAGATGCTTAACACAGAGTTTGTTGCAGAGCTCTGGGATAGCATCAAACTCCACAGTCACCGTGCTTTCTGACCATGTTTCTTCAGCACTGAGTATCTGAACTGGGCACTGGGCATCCACGATGTGACTGCAGTGTCCTCAGATATGCTGCCCGTGGTCCCTCAATGACCAAATGTACAAATGCAGTGTTGTGGCGTCATGTTTACTCTGTTTTTTCTGCTCCAGAGACTCCAGAGCTGATGTGAAGGGGTCTCCTTGCCCAAGCTCCAAGGTGTACATCACAGATGATGGATAGCTCTGCTTGCAGGAGCAGGTTACACCTGTGGTTAGCTGGAAGTATGGATATACCCATTCTGGGAAGCTGACATGCCACTGTTTCATTAGCTCCATCAGTCAATGGTGTGATTAACTCATTTGCTTCTCCTTTGGTCTAGCACAGAACAGTTGACAGTTTAGGAAGAGAAAAGAAGAGAAAATTCCTCTCACCTCTATTGTGTTGTGCAACTAGAATGCTGTGGGCAATGCTGACAGTATTTCTAGTTGGGTGTAAAAGTTAAGAATATGACTGAGTTCTGCCTCTTGGAAAGGGATCAAAGTTTGGCCTCTATAGCGGAAAAAAAGGGAGATGCTAATCCAGAGATGAGCTTTTGGTTCGTGTTAATTCTGAGAAATTAAATGATACTGGGGACTACTGGAGGTATGCTAACTAATCATTTCAGGGCAACTGAGAAGTTCATGGCACTGTAGATTCAAGAAGCACAGAAAATGGGAAGCAAGTTGTCTTCATTGAAAGATAAAGGTGTGATGGATGTCATGGTAGCTCTGTTGTGGTATGGACACCAGTGTTTCCTCTGTCGCTTTCCCACACCAAGGCTTAAATCATATGGAAGGACAAGAGCTACAATTGTGAGAAAAGTCTGCTAGTTTTAGGGACAAGACCTGTATAAGTAGTCAGAATGCTGAAGACGTTGACCCAGGGAGAGGAATGAGTGTAGGGACATGCAGGAAAACCAGGAGCTTTTTCAAGCTCTGCCACAGGCTCCCCATGTGACTTCTGGAGATGCCCACATTCCCTTTGTCCGCTACTCAGCAATCTGAGGCCAAACCCAAATGTTTGCACTTCCTTTCATCCATCTTTAGTTACATCATCAAATCTTCTGCACAGGTATTGTTTTCTGTCTGGATTTATACAGAACCTGCTAATAGGTACAGTGCCATAGAGGATTGGGAACAGAGGCCCAGATCCTCCATAATACTTAGGTGCCTAACTTCTATTTTGTTAGATCAACTCCTGTTTACTTTGAAAATCTGGGATTAAGACACTATTGACCATAAATAATTCTGCCACATTTCAGGCATTTGATAAAGAAAAAAGTAGTTCTTCCCTTTAAAGTGTGTGTGTCTATGTTGCTAACCCCTTAGACACATTTTGATTATTGGAGGATACACATTTTAACCTTGAGCTTCCTCCTCAGTATTCCTTCATTACTTTTTCCATTGTAGTTTACATTCCCTGTTGCTAAAACTAACAAAATGTTCATGTTAACAGAGTACTTTCTCCCTGCTGGGCCCCAAATTAAACATTCCTGGAAAGGCAGGAGGCAGTTGCTTTATTCTGTGTTGCAAATTAACATGTTTGCATAACTTAATGGTCAGTGCATCAGACAGGAATTCCTGAACAGATCAATCTTCAATGCTGTGTTTGACTTCATGGGCCAAACGGCCTTCTTTCGGTACGGCAACAACTGCATAGACTGCTGAAACGGCCTTCTAGTATAGGGCTATCCGTCACTGGCTTTGTGTCTGGTTTCTGTGAGGAAACCACAGAAAATGAAAATATATCAAACAGCCTACTGAAAAGAAGACTTAATCGCTTGTCAAAGCAAGAAAGCAAGAAATCATCCCATTGAGAAAAACAACTCCAACATATGGAGGAAAGTACTGCATTCTTCCACCTTCCATGGACAGTGCTCAAAAGATCATCCTCACCTGCAGCCACAGCTCTGCGTAGTGCTATGAAAAACCATCTGAGGGATCTAGAGAAACTCCACTCCAATGCCACTGTACTGTGTTGTCTCAGCTGTAGTGTATAACTTACTACAGAGAAAGAAACCACCCATGAGCACATTATTTCATGTTCTGTGTGCTGCATTTTCTTCTTAAAGAAAACAAGGCAGGATTCTTCCCAAATGTAATTTTTTGTGCTCAGAGTATTTCCCTTGCTAAATTGAGGCCTAATCCAGGTCTCAATCAGCTAAGAGAAAAAACTCCCATGGGTATCTACAGAGGCAAAAGTCTGAAGGACAGTGTGCGTTTGAGATAAGAGGATGGGATATTACCACACTTGCTGTTTGGACTGATGTAGAAATTACACCCAGTAGCAACTGGCATCATTGGTAATTCTGTAAACTGAGGTTGGGTTTCCAAGCTCACAAGCCACTGATTCAAATCATTAGTACATACCTCACTATTATTAGTTACCTGTTTTAACAAAGAGCTGAGGAAATCATGGATTGAGATCCACATATCCTAGCTACTGCACAAATGAAAAACTAAAAAAATAATCCCTGCCTAGAGTGTGCAGTCTTGGAGCTAGATTTGTCCACCCTTATTTCTCACGAGTGCTGTCTTATCCTATTTGTTGTTTCACTAAAGCCAGTGTGAGGATAGGACAACCTTGTGGTTAACATCTGCAGGAAATGTTTGGGTTAGTAATCAAATTATGAACTCTTCAAATCCTAAGCATATATTCCCTTTGATAGGTAGAATCTATCCTTCATTTTGCTGCTTAGATCTATCCTAAAATTCATGATACAGTTTCTTACAAGATTTTATGACATTCTAGGAATGTAGAAGGATGGTTCCCTAAAAAACTAATAGGACAGGATTATTAAATGGCCTCTTTTCTTACTTCCCAGCAGAGTTTCATCAAAAGATTTTTAAAGAATTTCTAGAACTGATTAAAGAAATATCTTTGCAGCATAAATATTTACCCTGGTTTCTTAGAATTGATAATGCCCATTTAAAAGAAACCCCCAAACCTGCAGCATATTAGTGTTTCAGACATTTTTACTAGTTCTGCTTCTTGCAGAATTTGCACATTTTCTGCATATTTATCTTATGGACTATGCATTATTTCTCAGATCCACTCTAAAAAAATATTCTGTCTCATTCAATTTCATTTTACTCTCATTCCAGTATTTCTTTCCAGCTGATCCTCTCTTACTTTTATCTCTGTGTTCAATCATCCTTCACAGCCAATCAAAATAAAATACGAGGCATTTATCACTCTCTGCTAGTATTTTCTTACTGCTTTTTGCTTTGCCTCTTCTGTTTTTCCTTTTTAAGTGAACAATGGTAGGCTTCTCAGCCAAGCAAAAAACATTTTTTCTGTTGTTAAGAGCCACTTAAAATCATCTCAATATACTTAATCTTAAAGATTTTTTTAATGTGTAGTTAAATAATTTATTTGAATTAACGGGTAAGCAGTGATCTTTTAAAGCTTGTCTTGTCCATAATCACGCATTAGAGTTGACAGTCCAAGTTTAACAAAACCTCCAAATATCTGAGATATGCCTTTAAAAAACAGATACCCCATTTTTAGAAGTTTACTGCATAAGATTGATTTTTTTTTAGTATATGATCATATTCTTTCCCTTCTCTGTATTTAGGAAATATGAAACTAATATATATTATCTATGCATAAGAGCTCTCCAAGTTCTGCTTTTTAATAAATTCCTTCTTTTGCTACAAGAAATTGTTTTGGTTGGATGGATAACCACGAACTCCTCTCTGCCATATTGCAAATTATGAAGTGGTTTTGGATGTCTGCTTTTTAAATGGGTATGTTTGATGTAATAAATGTCTGGACATAAGTGTTGTCTTAAGCTGGTCAAATTATTCATTACAAATTAATTTTTTTCATAACTACATTAATTCTCCTCATAACAGCTCAGTGGATGATCTATGGCACTATAGCCATGCTACAAGTTAATTTATAAACTGTTAGTACATGCTTTCTATTAGTTATTAATTTGTGATTAGTTTTTGAATTATCTAATGCTGACTGTTTTTTGATTGACAACATAAATCTATTTAGTAAGAAAATTATGAACGGCAATTTCAGGTTTGTGTTATAGTAGCTTCAATCACGAATACAGAGAAGCATTTGTAAATGGAAAAGCTTATCTGCAGGCCTTGCCCCAGAGATCTTCCATCTTAGTATCTGCCAAGAGGATGATGAGTACGTACAGAAAAAGAACAGGAAAATGGGCTTGGTGACTGCAGTCATCTTGGTGTCCCAGAAGCTAAACCTCTGGCCAATTTTACTTTAGGCAAAGGAGAATTTTAAGACAGAATTTGACAGAGAATGATGATATATGAAAGACAGCAAGAGGGAATGAATGAGTGAGTTTCTTCAAAAATGTAGCTAGTAGTGATGAAGCGATGGGACAACCGGAAGTGGGAACCTCAATACCGTTGGGACATGGTCAATAGAAAAAAGATGTCCTCAGAGAGTCCTGGAGGTCTCAGCCAAAACTTTTATTAGTGCAGGAAGGAGTTGTTCCCAGCTAAACTAGAGGACCCGTGACTGCCTACTGTGGGGTGATAGTGGAACTATTGGATAAGCTGGATGACATCCACTAGCGATGGCTTATTAAGGGAGAGTTGGAGCGTCTGCAGGTTGGCCAGCAATGCAGGGGAAGGTTCAAGCCATTCAGCAATGCCCGTCGTGAAGCTGCTATTTATTCTTCTTTGTTATAGCAAAGTTCCATGTGTTTTTGCTCATCTATAAATATGCTAGTCTGGTAAAGTTTTTAGGGATCCCTGAAAAGGTGACTGTTTTTAGAATTATGTGTTGTTTCTGGTTTCTTTTTTTTATTTTATTTTATTTCATTTTTCAATGGCTAGAAATCAATTGATCCTTTTGTAACTGGCAGGCAGGGGTAAAGCATATTTAGAAAGAGCTATATACCATGGAATTTTTGGCTTGCTTTCTTAAGCTGTGGCAGGACATCCTGATGCTATGAAATTACATGGGTAAAAAAGTCTTGGAAGAAAAGGTTGGGATTAGTAGCTTTGTTACTGAATGGATTTGATGAGTTCCTGCTTTGATATGAACATTATGATGTTGAAAAGTAACAAAGTCTTTCAAGAGCTCTGGCGGATTTTGAAATGAAAATTGAATGCAAAACTCTGGAACATTTTAAAGAATAGGCACTTCGTGTTTATTAAGCTCCCTTCATGACTTACAGGTACTGAGCTTGTCTTTACAACAGAAACATCTGGCTTCTTTGCTGTCTTTATTAAATTATTCTAGTAATTCAGGAAAAAAATAGCACTGAGGAAAAAATGGGAAGTAAAGCAAAAAACCACACATTTGCAGAAATGAATGGTGAATAATTCATTATTTTCCCTCTAGTTGCACCCCAAATATTGTATAGAGTGAGACTGACACAAGGGAGACAGAAAGAGAAAGAGGGAGAGAGAGAAAGAGGGAGTGAGCTACGTCTGGAGCAGCCAGCGGTTTTTTCAGATTACCAGAAATTTGTGACATGTTACTTGCAAAACATAGAATTAAATTTTTTTTAATTCTCTGCTCTTTTGTATTGTTTTAGCACACATGGCATTCATATAAATCAACTATAATAATAATAGTCTATGAATACAGCGTCTCATCCACAGCCCACTAAAGTCTATGGGAGACTTTCCATTGACTTCACTCGGCTCTGAGTGAGGTTCACTGAGAGCACTTTTGCTCAAACAGTAATAACCATTAAATTCTCCCACTGCCCTGTGTGTGGGAGAGGTGGCAATTCTTATTGCATATTTCACTGTTGAATATGTGTGGTAGTGACTGGTGATCCAGAAGCTCAGGTTTTTGGTCACCTCTCCTTAACCACCACCCTTGGTGACTCCTGGTTCCCGGTGAGCGGGGGGAGCACAGCAAATTATGCTGTTGAACATAACGAGTTCATTTGACTGCTGGAAAGTTAGAGGTAATTTTAAATGGGATGTGTCATGAAGGCCTTGGTAAGCAGATCATTCTGACGGGAGGGAGGGAGAGATACTAGAATATCTAATAAACTATTTCCATGGAAAAGAGTGTATCCCTGCAGTACAGTGAGGCCTTTTGGAGCCTGTGGGCAGTAGAGCTCAGCTGAGAGCTCACACAGACCCTTCCGCTCATGATGAGTGGGAGGGTCCGTGTGAGCTCGGGAAGCAGCAGACTGCCCGGAGGTGTCAGCACAGCGCTTTTCATCCCCCAGCTCAGCCCTTGTGCCGTGGCAGAGGGGTTTGCTCCAGGAGGGGATTCCCAGGCTCTAGGCATGAACAGCAGAGAGGGGAACCAAGGCAAAAGAACTGGGGAGCAATGGGGAAGGGGCTACTGCTGCGGGACTCCAGGGCTGAGGTTTTCCGAGAAGGAAATGGACGGGTCATAGATGGAATAGGAGAAAGAGGGGATGGGATGCAGGACCAAACTCATCTGCAGAGTTTCACAGAGCTGCCAGAACCTGTGGAGAGCCGAATAAGCCAGGGTCTGTGGGACCTGTGTTTCACAGACACCTTAAATTCAGTCCTAACTCTCAGCTCGGGTATGGCCTAACGAGACACGCCAGCCCTGAGGGCCTGCGGTGTTAGAGGAGCCCAGCAGAACGTACCAGGGGGTTACTCAATTAGAAAGGATCCAGTGACCACCAGCAGGCCGAGCGGCGGTAGCCGTGTTGCCACCGGGGAGGTTTAGCTGCCAGGAATGGTTCTAAAGCAGCACCCCCTGCTTTCCCAATTGTGTGAGGAACACGCACGCAGGCGGCTACGGCCGCTCCGCTGACAGGCCGTAATTGCCTCAGTTATGAAAGCGCGGTTGTTTCTGGATGTGGGACCTGGCGTAAGGTAAACACGGGGGCTGAGAAAGCGGTGTGACAAAAGCAACATTATGTGTTCGGTTTTAGCCAATAGGAAAAGAAATCATCTCATCCTCAGCTCTGCTGTGACTTCTGTAACTCACTCATTTAGCTACTGTTAGTTCCCCAGTAAAAATTTTCTGAAGGCAGAGCTAGGAAGAAAACCTATCGTTTAAAACAAACAATTCTACACCACATTAAACACAGTGGTTTTCTCTTTATTAGCTGTTAATGAAAAGAAAAGACTTCTCCCTAAGAAAAACACTATTACATTAAAATAAGAAATGATGGTGAAGGAATAAATCACATTTTCTGTGTAACAATATAACCGAGAAGAGTCTTCACTTCTCAGTGCCTTTCCATCATTAGTAAAATTCAAACTGCCTAGAATTACTTTTAAGCATATGTTTTCACAAGAAAAAATAGTACGAATAGTTTATTTATTTTAAAGCAATTGTATTCCAAACAAATTCCATTCCACAGAGCTAGTACTGGTTATTTGGTTAAAAAAAAAAAAAAAGAAAGAAAGAAAGAAAGAAAGAAAAAGGAAAAGAGCTGGACCCAGCTCAGGCTACAGGACTTTGGATACATTTTCTAAAGCGTAAAGTTATTTTCTTCACTGTCTTGAGCTTGAAACAAACAAACACAGACATGTTTAGTGTAAAAGATACTGCACTAATGTGCTGTTGATAGGCCAGTAAAGCCCTAATGCAATGCCTGTTAGCATCAGTTAGTGAGACTGTTGACTCCAGTGTGCTTTGGAGTAGACCCATTGAAAGTTTCATGTACACTAAATAATCCTCCTGCAGGGTGGAACCTGATTCCCAGAGTCTGACAGGAATTTCCATTTATTTCACTAGGCTTTGAATCAGACTGATGTAGTTATACTCATCCTGTCTTATATTAACAAGCTCAGAATTTGCTGTCTCATCAGTTAGGCTCATTTTATTGTCAGGAATGAAAACAGACACATTCAGAGGGCAATTCAGCTCAGCTATCTCAGACTACCGCCTGTAGCTGGACTCTGGATGTTCCTGTCTCTCCACACTAGCTATAAAAAGAGCCTAACAGGTGAGATTAAGCATCTAACTGTCAGATAATTAAAATCAGATCTCTGTTGATTCTCTGTTGATTATTGTGCAGCTAATTTGGCTGTTCTTAGTACACGAAAGACTCAGCTGAATTACTTGGCACTTGAAAGTCACTGGGAATATCATTGAGAATCAAAACCAGAACTTCAATTTGAATAATCACAAACATAATAGAAAATAATAATGAATGCAGTGTTTTCTGTTTTCATCCAAAAAACAATTCATCCCATTTGCATAAGAAGGAGGACTGGACATGGACAAACCTTCATCATTTATGAATAGCGTGAAAATGCTGCCATCCCAAGAATTACTTTGATTAGCAGGACTGTTAAGCTCTGAAATGAGATCTCGGGGTAACTGTAGTGGAGACAATAGAGTACATGGTAAGAGATGTCCTCTAAAGAGCATGGAGACTAAATACTCAGCTAGTAACAGGAGAAACTGAGGTTAAGGGGCTTGCTAAGCTTGTTCTGTGAATAAGGAGGAGAGCGCAGACCAGGACCTGGCATTCATTTCTCCTCATTCCTTTGTCTGTTCCATCCCTTAAGGGAGAAGTAAAAAACAGAGATTTTCAATCCTAAATGAAATTGTTTTGCAGCATTAACAAGGAACCTTGGCATGTGTTTGTAATAGGCATTTATTTGTGTTATTCCAAAAGAATGATATTTTCTGCTACCCTTTCTTCTCCTTTGAAATCATTTGTGTTGGTTTTGTTAGCATGCATAACTTCTCACGGCCTGTGCTCAGCACTGCCTGGGCTGCATGCTCGCTTTATCTCACCCGCTCATCAAGTTCAGGCATGATCAGTCTTTGCATGAAATACTGCCAAGGAGAATCCGTAGTGCCAGAGGAACAGCTATTGAGGGTTGCGAGGTGGGTTTTTCCCCTCTGAGTCAGCACTGAGCCTATGAGTCAGCCCGGTGTTAGGGGGTGGCACATTCTCTTTGTGGTCATGAATAACCCTCTGGCTCTGCTTAATATCAAAAGGATATAATGAATTAAAAAAAGGGAAAATCAAAAACAGTGTTTCAGTCGTTTGCCTTAAATAAATATTTATTTTACTGATACTTATCTTAGATGAGTAAGGGAATGTATGATAAGACACAGTGATATGTATAGTGGGGTGAGGGTCAGTCAAGGGGTGCTCTGTCTCCTCATTTGTAGCTCATGGCCCTAAGAGCATTCAGGGATGGCAAGAATGGATTGAAAAATAACAGAGACTTGCCTTTTCCACTTAACATGTCATTCATCAAGCAGTGGAGCCCATTGCTATAGGATGGTACCTGGGACGTGAAATTGGCTAGACTGAAAAGGTGTTGAAGGGAAGATCAGAGTGACCATACCAAGCTCCACCCAAGGTCTGCCTCACTGCGGGGCTCCTCTGAGCTGTCTGCAATTGCAGCCAGGATGGTCAGGAGTCTACAGCATGTGTCTTTTGGGGAGAGTTGAGTGACCTGGGCTGTTCTAGTCTGATGAAGAGGAGGTGAGGCAGCAATCTCATAGCCTCCTACAACTGTTCTAAGGACAGTTAAAAAATGTTGGCTACAAACTCTTCCTAGGAATGCCAGATGAGCATGAGTAACAGTGAGCAATGACCAATAACAAATTATAGCTTGGAAGGTTTAGATTGGACATAAGGAAGTTTTTTTCTCTAGTAGGGTGGAGCAGCACTGGAAATTCTCCTGATTACCCAAGATGTCGTGGTATCTCGTCCTTGCAGGCTTTCAAGATTTGGCTAGACAAAGCTTTGGCTGACCTGACCTAGTGTCGGCAATAGTCTTGCTACGAATGGGAGGCTGGACTGAAGATTTCTAGACATCACTTCCAACTAGTATTTGTGTGATCTTATGATATCTAGTATGGAATTTCCTTAAAAACTACGTTATTAAAAGTTAAGGCCATGGGACTCATCAGTCTCCATGACAAATCTCTTGTCCTGATTTCTCTTCTACATTCATCTTCACTGATATATTGCATTATATAACCTTCCAGGATGTGTCCAGCAATGCACCTTTATGAAGAGCATCCTTCGTACTTGCTGAAAGTGTGTTTGCAAAACAAAAAGCAGAAACCACCACCTACCATACATCCATTTGTCTTGGCAAAAGTCTGAAAAAGCTTTTCCAAGTTCTTTGTTAGCCCCCAGCTGGCATTGCTTATGTCAGCTTTCTTTCTAATGAAGCTGTGAGGTACTTCATGGATAATTGTCTGAACCCTTGGTTACCAGTTTCATCCAAAGAAAGGACAACTCCAGCTTTATACCAAAACTTGAAAAACAGAATGGCTCACTTAATACCACTGTGTTATCAAGTCTTGTGGCAGGAGGAATCCACGCCTATTCAGGGAAAAGTTATTAGAAAAGAAGCAAGCCTTGATCCTATGCAATTCTGGCTGCCTTCTCTCATTGCTATCACCATAGAGACACAGACATAGTAGGCCCATCTAAAGTTAAGCCAGACATATTTTACATAACGAGATATTTTGAAATGTTTAGGCAGATAAGTGAAAAGCATGTGGCAATCTGCTCCTTTTATTTTTTGTCAGTGGCTGTTTGCTTTCTGGGCTGGAATAATTTACTGTTCATTTTCTGTCCAATAGGAGAGATAAATGAGAGTGAATTCTTCAATGAGCAAAACATACGTTTGGAAACATCATTTTAGTATCAAAATGAGATTTCCATAAGACCTTGCTAAATGAAGCTGTAACAGTATGTCTTGATCCCTCACTAAGAAAGGAAAAAGCAGCCAGAAGTTTCAGGGCTAAGTCATCTTGTAGTTCATCTTCTTTCTTTGTTATTTTTTTGTTTATAGGAAAGTGAATTTATTGAGCATGGAAAAATACCAGATTGACAGCTCTGGAAAATAAAAGCCTCTCTTAATCCAGACTGCAGATGTGGCACAGTCAGGATCAGTGCAAAATACCTCCCTGAGGTCCAAGGGAATCATTGCAGCTCCTTTGGCAAGGGCCAGGGATTCTGCGTCTGTGCTTATCCAAGGGTATTTCAGAAGGCACAGGTGCCAGGCAAGGCTCCTAGTGCTGGCCATTGCTGAAATGCTTAATAGTCAGCTGTGCCTTTGAGTATTTCTGTGCCTCTCATTCCTGATCCACTCTGCCAAGAGAGTATGGAGTACAGGGAGAGAGGAAGAAGGCCAGTTAAGGGAGGGTTATGCTCCCAGGAAGTCATTCAAGTCACTAAATAGGCTGTCAGCATTTCACTCTAGTAGAAACGGGTGTCTATCCAGAGTAAAGCTGCCTAAGAGGGTTGGCATCACTTATGGTCTCTGTAGAGATGATCCTACCTCCAGCAGGAAGAAGCTGCATTCTAGCCTAAAAATCTAGGAGCTTGGAAATTTCAACTTCCAGATTTTAGAGCTGAACACAACTCCAGGTATGACCTGGTTAGAGCTATTTATCCTGTTAGGAGGTTTCACTGTCTGGTAACAAGGCAGTGTAGTCTAATGCATGAGATAGGGACACAGGAAGCCTGGCTTTTCTCTGTATTTTTCTTGTGACCTCATATCTGGCCCTGGGTGAGTCTTTTCACTTCTTGTGCTTCAGCATTTCTATCAGTAAAGTAAGGAATGGTGCCATTCCAATACAAAGGAAGAGTGAAGTAGTACTAATCCTGGAAACATCCTTCTCTCATAGCATGAACTTTAATGTCCACCTGCTGATGTGCTGTAAATAAGATTAGAAATATTAGAAAACACTATCAGTCAGAACAGATGATGAATTGTTCTGCAAATACTTTTGACTGTGTCACATATATGTAAGATGACTCTTTGCAAACACCCACCAGGTACCGAAGTTCATGTGTGATTTGAAGTGTGGGAATTAATGCACTCTGCAGAGACCACTACCTGCCATTAAAATTACCTAGAGTGCATTATTGGTTTGTGTCTAGCATGAATCAGGTCATGACTTTGCACCAGCATGAGCACAGATGTGATGTGTAGGCACCACTACAGATCCCCACATCAGGGGGAACCAGGGAATTAATGCTTTTAAGAGCAGAGGATCCATGCTCCTGCCCAGGTTTTTCTCCTCACTGAACAAGCTTGTAGTCAAGGGAAAGCTGTAGGTGTATATCAATTTGTTATGGTGTATTCAGTTCTTATTTTGCATTCTTTAAGGGAACTGTGTGGCATGGAGGGAAATCTGTTTGTTTTTTGTTTTGTATTTTTTCTCTGAAGTATATAACTTTTTCATCAGGGTAAAAATCTGTCAAATCGCCATTTCAGACTGCCTAAAATTATGAGGCTCTGGAATCTATTAAAGCATAAATGTCAAAAGAAAATTACAGAAGAATTTCTTTGGCTTCTCTTGTTTTTCTCCTTGATGTCAACTTCCCTTGTTTGCTGATGTGTGGTTTTTGTTCAAGTGTTAAAGGGAAAAAATTGCAGCATCTTCTGAAAAAATATGCTACATTTATGAACAATTTTCCACGTCTGCAGTGTGCATGCTCTGTGTATGTCTATGTACGTATGGTTTTCTATCAAGATAAACCTGCTTAGAAAATTGATGTAGTAAAAAAAAAAACAAAATGAAGCAAAAACCCCAAAACAGAGAGACCAGATGCCAGAAAACCAGAACTAAATCATTCTTTTATCCTTGTGAATATTTCTGAATTATACTTACAATGCACCAGAACAACAAACAACATGTTTTCTTAAGTGTAAGTAGATTTGCTGTTGAGGAAGTCTGTGCCAAAGCTATTTTTGAGCAAGCAGATGTCAAGGGCCTAAACAAAACCTGGCGTGTGTGTAGCCATTATGAATTGCACTTGCATTCAAAGACAGACTGAAGACAGAGGGCTTATTAAATTTTACTAGGTTGTCTGAGAAAAGATGCCATTTAGATGACTACATGGTATGAAATTGATTATGGCATATGCACTAGCTCCTTCCAAAGCTCAACCTATAATCCTTAATTTTCTTTTAAAGTGCTCTATACTTGTAATATGCAGTTATAATAAAATTCAGTCAGATTCTTTTTCTGGAGTCAGTTCATGTAACTCACCAGCCTTGTTTCTACTAGCCCTCAGGACACTGGATAGAGTCTTGGTCCAGAGCAGGTGTCCTCCATGGCTGTGGGATGCCCTGAGGGAGACGAGCGACACCAGGAGCCTGTGCAGACAGGCAGCATGATCCCTTCTACTCAAGTGCCAGAAAATAACTTCTATGTTTATAGCAATCTTCAGGAATCACTGGTGCATGCAGTACTGGGAATGCAAGCTGTGAAACTTATCAGAGAAAACGAGGGGGCCCTGGAGTTTGAGTGCACTGTGAACTTCCCTATCTCCAGTTTTGGTCTGGAGAGATTTGTTTTGTTTATTACATATTTGAATATAGCACTGGGAAAAGGTGTGGGGTTGTATGAAGGTTCTAAGGATTTAAGAACTGGAAGCATACAGTTAATTTTAGTTGAGGAATTACAATGAGTTTAGGTGTATTAAGCAGCAAAGATTGAGCTAAGGCTCTTGTTCAGTTCTACAGGACTGGAGTAAGCCCAGGCACAATTTGTTGACATGAGGGAAGTTACAATGATCCCGATGTCTGGAACGACAGGATGAAGTTCTGAATTCACTTTAGTAAAGTCTGTGGACCTGATTCACATTTACATGAGCGCTCCCTTGCACCATGCTGGAGGTGTTGATTGTTGTCAGAAGGCTGCAGCGCTGTGCGTGAAAATCAGGCCTGTTTTATGGGGAGCGCTGGGAATGCTGGCAGGAGACCCTTTTTCCATGTTTGCAAATAATGTGATGTGAAATTCAGTGGCTTTGTGGCTGTTGAACAGGGCCGCAGAGAATCTGTTAGGGCACATATGTTTCCAAACTTTACCAGAGCTCACATACCTCCTGGTAGCTGGGGATGGAAGAATCAGGCATGAAACCTTTCTGAGCACACGCTGCAGCACTGGCTGCAGCAAATGGTAGCTTAGAGTTCAGAGTAAGGCAGAGCAAGGGATCACTAAAAGCAAGTAAAATGACATTGTGGTCCTCATAAAATGAGCTTGGAGAAACCACAGTAGTACCATATCCTGGTGATCCCCTCAGCCATCATCCTGGTTAGGGTATTTAAACGTACAGCATCACTAGAAAACATGGCAGTTTTTGTCTGAAACAGTGTCGAGAACTTTTCACATACTTTATTAATTATTTTGTTAATTATGTTATAGGATAAGCCTAATAGAATATGTTAAGGGGAGTAGATTTAGCAGTTTTAATATGTATGCAATGCTTTCATTCTGCTATGTATCTTGCTATTTTGTGACCCATCAGCACTTGGTATAGTTATATTTGCAATAAAAACCTTCAAGGCCATGCATCTAATCCCAGAACCTGGCCACAGGTATGCACAGATATGAAGGTAAAAGAAAAATGTACTTTATCTTAAACTTTATTTTAGGCTTGCTGACTGTTAAACAGATAATGAAATTCTCTAAGCTGCTGTCTAGTTAGCAATGCAAACTGAAGTGGTGGCAGATACGGTGCTTGCTTTCAGCAATAGCATTTTTCTTCCCTGTAATTCTTTGTATTTATGGTATGTAACATTTTTGTACGCTGCAGTCTTCGAAATCTTGGAGAAAATTGGTTTCATTCCTGAATCTAGAACTAGAATTTGGTCTTTTTAGTACTGCTTCCCATGACTCAGATTAACTGGAGCTAAGGCAAATAACTTTTAATTGCTAGCAGCACTGAAAATCAAATAAATAGTTTTGAGTTATCTCAAAAGGAAAATAGTTTCTGTATCCTGGGTGAAATTAACCAAAATAGCTTTAACATGAAAAAAATATTTTCTTTTACTTCAGACAAAAAGAACTACAGAGTATTTTGAAAACTCAACATGTTATTAAGATGTGTCAGTTGGAGAAGAGAAAATGTGTAATAATTTGTTCTTAAACCTTTGTAGCAAAATGTTTTAAATTATTTTTTTCATTCAAACAACACTTTAATGAGTATTTAAATTTATTTCTTTTTTTAAGTGTTAGTAATTTAAATAAAGATGACTTAAATAAATCTGTACAAAATATGTCATGTTCACAGTTTCTCAAGTTTCTAGAAAGTAGACACAGAGTCATAAAATAGTTTCTTATTTACTGGACATTATATAAAGGCTTAGATCAAGAGATTGCATTTATGAAAACTCCTTGGGACATTTTGCTTGTAATTTTTCCTCAGAATGACAGTATTCATTGAGTAGATTTGGGTAGGAGTTGACATAAAATAGATTTTAATAAAATCCATGTACCTCTGAATAGCTCAGAGACTATAAAGTGGAAGCCAGCTGTACTGTCTGGTAAAATACATTATGCACCCTCATTCCAGCTTAGATGGTGCAAGCTGGAGTCATTCTACTGATCTAAGAGATGTATAAATAAGCTGAAGCTATGACTGCCTGTCTCGATGCAGAAGGAAATGGTCCTGAGATACTCGACAAGCTGAGGAGAGCAGAGTAGGTTAGGCGGAAAGGGACCTGAGTTTGCCCTCACACATTCTCAGAAGGACTTAGCAAGATGAAGGCAAAAACATGGTAAAGTTGGAAAGGATGTCTTCAGCCTCTGGAAGACCAAACAGTGCAAAGTTTACAGGTGATCAAAGGGGCATGCAGGCCACCACCAGGGCCACAGCCTCTGAGTGAATGTGGACAATATGCTGGAGAAGGCAGCCCAGGAGAGTGTAATGATAATAGCAGCACTAGACCTAGGTTTGTGAGAGGAAACGAGAAGATTACCTCACAAAATAAATATTACTTAAGCTACTCACTTAAGAAAGGAAAGTTAATGCCTAGGCATCATGCCTAAATATAAGAGATTTATCCTTCTCTTAGAACTGAGCTCCTTCTGCCAGAACTTCTGCATTATTGTATTATGCTCTCCTGCGGGATTACACCACCATCTGGTTCAACCTATTGTTCTAAGCACTTCTAAGACTACATTTAAGTATGAAACCTACATTCTCTATACTGTTATGCATATGATAATTTATATGGTTGCACATATGCGCGCACACACACACACAGTTTATTGAGAACTGAAGTTTATGATACAAAAGCAATGCCCTGTAGGCTGTAGTAAGTGTTCACAAGACTTCCCATGCAAGGCACAATGGTTCCCCTTATAAACTAAATCCCTAGTCTCTGTACATTTTTTTACACTCTTGAAGAATGCATTTTCCTGTCCAAATCTGATTTGCTTTCACTTAGTGTCTGCTGAAATTTCTCTTTTTTATAGTTCAGATGGACTTACAAGGCCCTTGACCAGTAGAAGGACTCTGTTGAAAGCCATTTTGGGTAAAGAGGGGTAAGCTGCCTCTGTAGTCTTTGTCCCAGCATACCAAACCATCATAATGAAGTGGCCAAGAGCAGGCATGGAGGGCTGTGCCTAAGACAGGTCCATGGTGGAAGCTGTAGGCCTTTGTGTGGGAAGATGTACACTAGCTTGATGGAAATGGGCTTGGCTGGAGCATTGCAAGGTGCTGAGAGGGTCTCTTGCATGCTGATGGAAATTGAACCTGGTCTCAAGATGAGACTAATCACTGGCAGGATCAGTGCTTCACTGTCCTTAGTAATGTGTTAAAACCAGGGAGGTCTGCAGTGCTTCAGTCTCCTCAGGAGAACTATAGATGCTTATAGTCTATGGAAATGGTGCAAAATGAGCTTATAAAACTCAAATGAAATAGAAATGGGTGATGCCAGGACAGTTCTGTGCAGGGAGGATGGCTGCTGATGGACCCAGATTTTCTTCTCCAGTACTTTAATAAAGCCCCTACCCATCTTCCACTTGTGAGATCTTGACCATACATATGCTTGCACAACCAAACTAACTCTATTTGATTAGCTCTTCCTGGTCCTGATTCTATGGCCTTCATTCCTCCTAGGTAGGATTTAACTGTGCTGTGAGCCTTCAGGAACTGAGCATATTCAGAACCTCACTGAGCTGAGCCTTTAGTCTGAAAAAACAAGTGAACTTCATCTCCTGACCTCTGAGTTCTTTCAGCTCCCCATATTGCACTTGTTTGTAATCTAACTGGAATTGAGTGGTTGCTATTTCACTAGAGAAGGTGCTTGTGTTTTGATCCTTGCTGGGGACATAGTTGTAGTGGATTTAACCCTCCAGGTACTGAGTCACTGGGGTGGCCTTTGAATTTTGGAGAGTGCATAGCTGTAACACATCCTTTCTGCATCAGACATACTTTCCTTTTTGTTTGGAACTGGTGGTGTATGAACATCATCTACAGCCAGGGTATATGGGCAACATCTACTGCCAGGCACTGAGTGTGCTGACACTCTGCGTGAGCATGTGTGCACGTGCATGCTGGAGAAGCATTACTCCCGTTGCAGACTGCCATGAGGGACGTAACCACAATGCTGCAGACAACCTCTTAACACTGTGGGCTAGACTTTTACAAGCAAAGGAAAACCCCAATGAAAACAAATAGTTCCCAGAATAATGATCTGCTGCTCATGTTGTGTGAATGGAAGACATGGGTGGGACAAGGATGTTGGAGAAAGGCAGGGTGGGTGTGGAGCTGTTTAATGTGCTCCGTAGCTGAAGTTCTTTTTGTTATCATGTCTTAGACAAGCACAACCTCAGGTTTCAACAGCTGGTGAGCCGCATCCATTCCAGGGTATTATACTGTATTGTATTTTTTTTTTTAATTTATTTTTGTTTTTATTTTTATTTTTATTTTTATTGTTATATTGTAACCAGAAGCACTGCAGTGGTTTCCAGTGTGCTACGTCTCTGCAGAACCTGCGAGCCTGTCCTTTGTGAAGTGGGAAAGAAGGAGAAAGACATGTTTGAAATGAAAACAAAATAGAAAAAGAAAACACTAGTATTTTCTGAGGAATGCTCCCCACAATGCTAAAGTTGCCTAAGTGCCATCTTTGTTTCAATCGAAAAACTCCTTTTTGGGTTGAAACAAGGCTACCACTAACAAGGCCATGAAAGATATTTCCTAATGATTGAAAGTGAATTTAGGATTTTTGACAGACCCATGTGATTCTGGGTGTGGTTCATTTAGCTGAAGAAACTGAATTACAGTCTCTCCACAACACCAGTACATACAAAAATGCCACAATGTACACAAAGCCCAGGTACCTTCTCCTCATGGCTGATGGATTTGAATGGCAACCATATTCTTCTATGATCAGGGAAAACAATAACGTGACAGGTAAGGGAACTCAAAGGGAATGACACAAGGTATTTTGCAGCATTTCGAATGAATTTTAGGGTGAGATGGACTGATTACAGATGTTGCTGTTGGGCCATATTAGTCCTCGATGGTAGTGAACTAGCCAAGGCTGAATTCCTTTAATTCCTTCATTATCTTGGTAATTTCTGAACTACTCCTTTTCCCTCTTTCAATATTAATTACCCTCAGAATTGGTTAAGGAAAAACGGAAAACCTGTATCCAATGGCTGTGATGATTTTTCTGCTACTTTACTGTATGTCAAAGCATTATTCTGAAGCTCTGTGCTGCAGAGTGCAGATATTCTATTATGCACCTTCTCTAGCTATGGGCCCATCTCAT
Source organism: Rhea americana (assembly GCF_003343005.1). Classification (NCBI taxonomy): domain Eukaryota; kingdom Metazoa; phylum Chordata; class Aves; order Rheiformes; family Rheidae; genus Rhea; species Rhea americana. The sequence continues at coordinate 5,249,161 of NW_028186390.1, forward strand.
ACCCGAAGTGCAGGTGATCCTTTATGCCCCTGATGAAGTGAACAGTGTCAATTCTTAAGCTAGAGCACCTACTCAGAAATAGATGTTGCCTCTGTTATGTTGTTAGTCCATAAGAACTGGGTCTGACCCTATCCAGCCATTAGATAGGGACTATTGGTATATGTGCAGTGATCTTTTCCAAGGTGCTTCTAACTAGTTTTGGACAGACAGGAGTTGTGAGACCTTCCTAAACTGATGACTACATCTGCAACAGAGTGGTCAGACCACTCCTGACACTAAAAATTTTAGATTACTGCATCCTGATTTATCTCTGAATGATGAGGTACGGCGTTCCCAGCAGCTGCAAGTCAAAGTACACCACCTGAAACCAGTGAAAGTCACAGAAAAGAGTAGAGAGATAGCAGAAAAAACACCATCTATCGCTTTCATAAGCAGCTCACTTTTTCCTCCTAATAACAGTAATTTTCTCTGTCCCAGGTAATTGAATTTGACACATTTTAGCCATGCTCACCTTTGGCTTTCAACACGTCTCTTATTTTGTGGTCAATTATTTTTCAGCAAGGCAAATACCATCTGCAGTTACACTAGTGAAAAAGTCACAAGGGCCATCAGTTCCCATGCTCCAGGGCATAAGCTGTGCGACAACTGACGTCAGGAAGAAATCGTTCTACTCATAGCAGATTGAGCTTTTGATGCTTTCTCCCATAGCATCTGAAACTGGCAACTAGTACAAGCAAGACAGAAACCTTACTGCGCCAAGTCCTCCGATGATGAAAATCAGACCTTTAGGAGATTTTTCCATGACAGAGTATTGTACTTACCACTTTGTTTCTTCTGCTCATGAAGCTAAGCCTACATGATTGGCATTGATTGCTTTTCATTCTTGGCTGAGCCGGCAGTTATAGCAAGGGAAGGTCACACAGGAAAGCTGTGGCAGAGCCAGAAGTAGAAGCCCAGTGGCCTGACTCCAGTCATATACATAAAAGCCAAGACCAGCTTTCTATCTCACACAAAAAAAAAACATTTTAGTGAAAGCAACCCAGAGGAGTTTACATATGTTGCACATAAACGATTCAATGCCTGTCCTAGTGCTACATTTCCTGGACTATGAAGTGAAAAAACACAGGCCCCATACTGTTTGTGCATGTGCTTGCTTCCATGAAGCTTTGCACAAATTTCTGCTTCAGTTTCCCCATCTATATAAAGCCTAGTGGTCTTTCCCTTCTTTTTCTCAATGAATCAAGATCTCTAGTTGAAACTGCTAAAGCTTGCTCTGTTTTAGCAGAACTGCTTTAGCAGAACTGAAACTGCCAGATCGATGCTTCCCTCAGGGTGGCACAGTGTCATTGACTTGCTTTGTTGCAAGGAAAGAAAATGCCTCTTCTTCTCCCTGCTTCATATCCTATTAGGTTGTCACATGGTTCAGACACTCCTATTGGCTACTCCTCTTGGATAAAGCCAGCTATGCTCATCATATTCTGCCTACCTGTAATGACTGCACTCAGATGATATTGGCTGATTTTCTTTCCTTCATGATGTACAAAGAAAACTTGATAGTCCATATTATGACTCGACAAGAATACCAGCTTGCGGGGAATTTCATGGATGAAATAAAACTCTTTAAAGGAAAGCCAAGACTCTAGGACACTTGAGAGTGTGAATTTGAGTGCATATATGTTTATTTGTATATATTTGTATGGTTCTCTGTTTCCACGTCTCCCTCGTAATTGTGCAGATACCCTACTCTGATGACCACCATGAAACATTGACACATTACACTGCCTCAGCCAGTTGTTGGTGCTGTCCATCTTCTACTCTGGGGAGAGGGTACAAGGAACCTGAACGTAATGGATCAGCCAGCTGCTGTGCTGGTGTGAAGCCATTGCTTCCCTGAGGAGTGAAGGTTACAGGCCTAACAAGCCTCCAGAAGCAAAAGTGGAACTAAGAGCTTCTGGGTGGTAATATTAACACTTCAGTAATGGCTTAGAGGAAAGCCCTAAGTCCTCTTGGACCGAGCTTCTGGCTGGTTGAGAAACCACAGAGCTCAGATCAGCATCGTTCCAGCTGGAACAGAGCCTTGGCAGTGCTCTATCTTGGAGGTGCGTGTCAGGGGGAGAGAAGCAAAGGAAAGATGTGAACACAGACAACAGGGAAGGCAAGCTGGAATGTTTCTAGTAGAGAAGACTGGGAGAGAGGCATGAATTTCCTTTTTTCTCTGCATGCTGCTGAATCTCCCCTTTTACCTTGACCTGTTCTCTAGAGAAAATAGGAGGGAATCCAGACTTGTGCTAGTGTCCTTACAAAAGTTCCCAGAGGGCATCTCTTAACAAACAGACACACACACACATTCTTCCAATTCCCTGTACTGCACACTTCACATACTCAGGAGTGTCTTTCAGGATCATGGTGTTAGCATTTCCAACAAAGATGGTTAGTATTCCTATGCTTGCCAAGCAGTGCTTGGATATAGCTAGGAGAACATGTTTTTGTTTAAACAGCAAAACAAACCGATAGGTTCTCCATTTCTTCCCTCCTCCTGTCTGCAATTCAAGCAGGCCTCTAGTCCTGGTGTATTATTCCTGGCTGAGAGGGAAAGTTTATATGAGTCCCTTGTTACTGCTCTTGGCAGCTCATCTCGCTATTCCTGTAATACTGCAGCACAGGTCTGGCCAGGGCGCAAAGTGCAAGAAGATGGGAATTTGGGAGAACCAAGAAATGCTTCAGGTCAGGAGCAATGCACTGGGAGGGGAGCTGGAGATGTGGAGACAGAGTGAGCAAATGAGCTACTTAAAGCCTTTAGTTCATGCCCTGAGCTAGGGAGGGAGTGCAGAACAGGTTAAAGTCAGCAATCACCTCCTGAGGTGTTTCACCTAGATAAACGTTTTACTGAGTTTAGCCATTTTTAGTTAGCATTTTTAGGAGGGAGTTTCTGAAAAAAAAAAAAAAAAAAGGAGGAGTTGCCACTTGGCACATGACATGAAGCAGTGTGCTTAAGGTACAGCAAATGAGAGTCAGGTTTGATCTTGGCAACATTTTCCAGCAAGAGGAGGGGAGAGGTAAGGCAAAGGTGTAGAGCTTCTACCATGGAAGATTTTTCAGGAGAAATTAGACATGCATTTGTCAAGAACTATTTAGGTCTAACTAGGAAGAGCAGCTGGTCCTTCCCTGGCTTATTTTCTGTAATTTCATGTTACACCTGAAAACATCTCTGCTTTACAGATCCCAGGAAACTAAACCGTGACCTAGAGGCAGACAGCACCAGTGAGGCTCTGGGGGATGGTTCCCACAATAGCAGAAGTCTGGTTAGGTGATACATATATCAATAACCCTAATAAACTATTCTCTAACATCACCTCCAGTTTGGTTGGGACAGGTCAGACAGACAAAAGGACAGAAGGAGGTCAATATGTTTGAACCCTTGAGCAATGCATACCAGTCAGGCATCAGTTCTCTGTACCCAGCCTGCAGCGTTGGTCTGGGCTGCTCAGGCTCACCTATCTCACTTTTAGAGCCTTTGGTGCTTCCACACAAGGTGCACAGCAAAGCTACATCTAGCCAACTGTGTGTACGTGTATGGGGGCAGCAGATCCTTCCTAATCCCTGTGGACATGTGAAGTCTTGAGACAGGAGGGTTCTGTTATATTCATTCCCTGCAAGGAAGGCCAGGATTAAGACAGAGCGTGTCTGAGGGAGTCCAAACGACCCCATCCTTTTCAGCCCTGTGAAAGATAAGCAGGTAAACCCAGAAAGTTATTGTGGTTGCCAGAGGGACCATAATAATCATCCAGCCTGACGGTATAAGATGTGTTTTCTCAAGAAGATATTTGCTCCTAGGATTGATTTATTAGTTTTGAATGTATAGGACAGTAACTCTCTGGTAGTTCAAATTAGCTGCATTTTTCACAGAGAATGCAGAATGGAGATATTTACTCTGAAAGTGTCAGTCTGTATAGTCCCTGGGCCATATCTGCTTCAAATGGCATAATCCAAAATCACTCCACTGGTTCTCTGAAGAATCTGGCCCTGACTTTGTGCCTGTTGTATACAGATAAAGGGTCTGCTTTGAATACCACCAGTTGGAATGGGATTCCACAACTTGGGGCAATCACTGAATTTTGAAAGTTGCCAGCAGAGATATAAAAGTTTCAGAAATTTACCACTCAAACCTCTATGCTGTGTCTTTGGGAAGGATGCCTGACATCTTGAGCATCTGTTTTATAAGGGAGATTTGCCTGGGATTAAGCCTGTGAACTTGTGTGGCTTTCATGGTAATTAATTTTAAAACAAGCACCCCTGTGTATTTGCAGAGTTGTAAAAATACAGTCAGATTAAAGCATCAAATCTTGCCTTTGGATGAACGCTGAAGCCAGCACTTCAGGGAAAAAATGAATATTGGGTGTGCTCTGAGCAAGGTTTGTGCAAGGCCCAGCAAGAATATTTAGTAGTAAAAGGAAGGGCTTCTTCCCTGCAAATTTCACTAAATGGAATGATTTTGGTTGTTCTAATAAACAAAATTATAGGATACGAAGGGTTAACACCTCTTTTCATTCCTTTCTGCTTCAGCCCCATTAGCAGAGCCCTCAGTGGTACCACACCCAAGGATGCACTAAGGAAGAGCAGCAAGGCAGGTCTAGTTAGTGCCTTCATTTGTTTTGTTTTCTGAAATGATGTTTGTTTTCCCCTCTCCTTGAGAAAGCTGTGGTCCACCTCGGTCCCCAGGACCTGCAAGCAGGGAATGTGCGTGCTCCCTTAATTCACCAATACATCTCTACAGTGGAGACCGTGTAGTCATCCCATGTCTGTCTTGCCTGCAGTCAGCATGATGGGATTCTCCATAGGAATACCGGTCTTAAAGAATATACAGGATGGCTTTAAATTAGCTAGTGTGTGGCACTGATTAAGCTAGTGACTGCATCTTCCTTTTCCACTGTCTTTTGAGGGAAATGGCAATTGCCATCACATACATACATCATATATTCATATATGTAATTGTGCATTTAGAATAATAATGACACTGTAATAAACAGTTTGGTGTTAGTTTCCCTGCCATTCCTCTTAATTAGAGTCTGTGCTGCCACATGAACTTCTTGAGGGTTATACTCCAGGGGCTAGCCTCATGAAAACTGCCTTCAGTGGGGCCCACTTATGACATGGAATTTTCTGTGTTTCTCCACAGCTCCTACCCTGCATCCAGGCAAGAGAAGTGAGGAAGGGCCCACATGAGAAAGGAGAGAAAGAACAAATCTGGCTCTTTTCCCCTTCCTCTGTGAAGTCCTGTGTTGCAGACACCTCAGGCTGAGCTTGGATTTTCCACCCTAAATCCTGTTAAGCCCCTGATCCCTCTAGCAGGGAACACTGATGACACTGTAACCCAGGGCAGCCGAGCAGTGGTTGGGAGTTTCAGGCCTGCAGTATTAAATCAAAAGGTTCTTGCTGGGTTTAGGTAATCCAAACGGGCACAGTTCCCTTTTGTTAACCAACAGGCCTGAGGAGGCCAAAGCTCAATTATTTTATTGGAATAGGAGTACAAAAAGATACTTTTGAAAACTAATAATAGCCATATTAATTAAAAATCTGGAGAATATGTCATAAATTAAGGGGCTGAATGATTTTGGAGTGGAGCTCCTGCCCATGTGAAAATTTTTCTGCTGCCTTTCTTCATCGAGGAATTGTTTATATATTTAAAATAAAAATTAAAAGACTTCCTTCTAGGGGAGGGAAGAGTGCAGAAACCTCAGGAATCCCAGCTACTTTATCCTGCTCTTTACTGCAGCAATGGGTGGTCGTCTGTTAAAATCCAAAATCTGACTGCTGGCTTGGAGGCGGCCTTGAAGCCATCCCTGGAGGAAGCAATATCCACGGCTATGTCCTCCACTTATGAGGTTGTTTTAGGGCATTTCCAAGTAAAAAGCCAAATCCTGCATGGCTGAAACTTCCTAAGTAGCCAGGGGTGTTGTGCTTGGATGTGCTTTCAGTCCTGTATACGATCATGGTGGTGAGCTCTGTCTTCTCCCAAATACAGGTTGCTCGCTGACAGTCACATGCCACACATGTCTGTTAACATTAAAGCCACTTTTGCCAGACAGATGAAGTTAGGCTGAACTTGAGTATGTCTGAAGCTAGTCTCCAGGTAGTCTAGTTATTCCAAACCAAGGCTTAGACCCAGAAGTAGATCCAAATTCAGAGAGTGGGATGGAACTGACATTTCAGACTCCCTTGCACTGTCTGTTGGACTTCTTGTCTTGCAAAAATTTCTTGGGACATGTGATGGTATATCTGATGAAAGGCTGGCATATTCTGCATCTTCAAAAATCTTTCCATCCCACAAGGTATCCATAGCCAGCACTATTTTCAAACTCCTAATGGATCATTGTGTGGGCTGGGGGGATATCTGTCCAGGCAGCTATACTGCATGTGGGTGTATTTGATGTGCTGCCATCAAATATCTTCTGATCAGAGGCCAGCTGAGGACCTATTGAGTAGTTCTGGCTTTAGTTTCTACGGCATCGTTAGCAGCAAGTCTGGTTTCTGCTATAGCTGGACCTGCCTCCAGCTGGATGTAGGAGACAGCAAGAATTCAGGTGAGAAGAAGAAAGAAGTTATTTCAGGACAGACTTCCCTTGGAGCAACTTGTCCCTGTGAAGAATGTAATTATGGGAGGAGAAAGCCTTTCATCAGCCACAAACACAGCAAAAGCTTGAGTTTGAGCTTTCCTTAGGCTGCAGCCAGGCTAGCTGGAGATGTTCCATGCATACGGCAAAGGTGGAAATCTCTTTAGCACCACAGAGTCATTTAGTTTGGAAGGCATCTCGGGAGGTCTCTAGTCCAATCCCTCTCTTGACATTAGGGCCAGCTTTAAAGCTAGAATGCCTCTGTGTGCTCTCATGCCCAGGCAGTCAGCTGAATCCATCTTAGCCCATGCAAGCTATGCTGCCTTTAACTTCTTTCAAATAGCAGGTGTTTGCTAGCTCTGCACGTTTGGAGAGGAGTGGGCTGGGGAGTGCTCTAAGACACAGCTGAGCTGGCTGGTCCGAGATTCATCCTCAGTAGTGCAGATCTGAGAGTGGTATCTCTGCTGCTGGAGCAGCTGCAGCTGGAAGAGAAAATATGAGCACACCCTTAGGGACCACCCTGCCCTCCGTTGACTGTAATGAAGCAGCCAACACAGAATGAAAATGTAGAAGGGGAAAAGAGAGGTCAAGTAATATGCACAAAGTCCATGAGGGAGCTGAGAATTAAAAAAAAAAAAAAAAAAAAAAAAAGTCTTTGGAGTTCTGGGCCAGAAATGTATCCAGTAGGCAAGATTGCCTCTCTGGTGCAGTGCGCTCTAAGCCATGCTCTGCTCAGAGAGCATTCCTCCTCTGACATCCTGCCTCCCATTGCCAAGTTTCAATCCAAAGCACAGTTTTATGGCTTCAATAAATAGACCTCTAAGGAAAGAAAAAAGAAAACACGTTTCTGCTGGAGAAATCGTTTCTTATTTTCAAAAATATTCTTCATTTTGTTTTAGGAGGAGACCAACAAAATACAAATTAAGAAAAGGGCAAACAGGCAAATATCAAGAAACCTGGGACAGTGTTATCTAGAAGCCAGAACTGGGCCTGAAACCTGGCAGAACTGGGTTCTGACACTGGCTGAGCATAGGGGAGTCACTTTGGCATCCTGTACCTCAGTGTCTCCATCTCTAAAAGTAACTGCCAGCATTATTACTATGTGTGCCCACTTGTTCAGCATTCAGCACTGGGGACCTAGTGTTTTGTAGTGGTGGAGACCTCTCAGCTTACCTGCAGTTCAAATCTTCATCAGACCATGGGAAACAGAAGCAAGAAGAGAATCTAATAAAGCTTGGTGTTGACTTATACTTGGCAATGCAGCTGTCAGGTAGAGATCGGGGACAATACAGTCAGATAAAGGCATGAACTGCAGTTTCCCTTCCTAAAGAAAGACTTTGTCTGGATTAGAAGGCAGCTTTGTGGGTCAGAATATGGGAAGCAGGAGAGGGTGTAGTAGCATCAAAATAGCATCCCTGCAAGGGAGAAGAAAGGACTCTTTCCAGTTTGCAAGCACCATGGTGGGCTGGTCTTGGGGAGGGCAGCTTTGTGCTTCCAGTGCCTTTTGGAGAAGGCCCACTGTGGCCACATGATTCTGCTGGCTAGGAGAAAAAGTACTTCAGTGCCGAATCTTAAAGGCCAGCTTAACCCTCTCCACATTGCAGTGGCTGCCTGCCACAGCCCTTACTTGCTCCTCACAGGAGAGAGAGCTTCTGGGCTCTACTAGAAGCCCTGGTGAACTTCAACCCGGCTGCAGCACAGGTGGCTAGAAAGATCTGCCAGCCGCAGTCCCACGTGCCACAGCACCCGCTTTCTGTGCACCAGGCTGCCCCACGGGTAGCGAGGGAGCCCACCCACTGCAGCTGACTGCATGCCACAGCCACAAGGCAACATGCTGCCTCAGCTTTCAGGCTCACGAGGGGCAGCGCATCCTCCGTTCTGCTCAGTGTCTTGCACTCAGGCTACCTGTGAAGACCTGCATTTGGTGGACTTCGGCTTGTCCTTCTTGGGAGAAAGTTTTGTGTATTAGGTAAATTGGGTAGATGGGGTGGTTTATACCTGCACTGTGACTTGGCAAAAGCAGAGACTGGGTTTTCCCGAAGGCAGTCATGCATCACTACAGGATCGGAGACAAACTGGTTTCTAGTCATTATGATGTTAAGTAACTCAGAGTGAGAGAATGCACATTAGTTTTCCGTAACACAGACAAAACACCACAACGCAACACATTTTCACACAATCCAATTAGAGCAGGAACCAAATCTGTCTGAATTTGCTCTCTCTTCCCTGTGCACTTCTGCTGTTCTCTCTGAGCACAAGCGACCACTGCAGTTGTGTGGTGCTGGCTGCCTTCCAACACAGTCCGAAGGGAGAGTCCCTTCTGCCTGTCTGAGATCTGATAGCATGTTATCAGACACTCGGATATTCTAAATACTATCAAAAGACTGGAGACATCAGGCAAATCTAATTTACAGGGGTGGAAGACACTAATACAGGTTACTAGGGATTTTTTTTTTCCAGCAATATGTGTGGTGTTTCCAAAATGTGTAATCTGTCCTGAGAGCAGTAAGCACCTTTCACATCCATCTCTTCTGGTAGCCATGCTCTGAACATCGCACTGAGCAAACATAGAAATAACTTATGGTGCTCAGTGACCCTCATTCTGTTTTGACCTGTCAGACTCAAGATCTCTTTGGTGAAAGTCTGCTATGTGTTAGCAAGTATCTGTTCAAACACAGATGCTGCCTGTGTCAAGGAGGGTTTTTGCTTAGAAAGCCCAGATAAATATTGATCCTCTATTGAGCCTGGAGAGCTGGCTTCAGTGGCACAATGACGTGTGATGGCTGCTGAAAGGGGTCCCACAGCACAGGAACTGGGGCTACTAAAGGGCCTCTTATTTACCGATCGGGCAAAGCTTGACATGAATCTAATCCCCTTGGCCAGCGTGGTCATGGGGGCTAGCTTTAACCAATTTCTAATTAAAACTCTTTGCAAATAAGTGCTTTGTTTACCCCACGTTAATTATAAAGGGCTTTACTCTAGCAACGAGCAAGAGAGTTTCCTATCTGCTTTAGAAAAACCCTTGCCGAGACCTAGCTGTCCTCAGAAGGTACATAATAAAGTTATTAGAATGACAGTGTTTGCGATGAGATCCTGAGCAGATGGGGGCAGGAAGAGTTTCCACCACGCATGTGCCAATTGTCACAGGTTTCGAAGTCCTCGTTGCCGCTTCTCCGCCTGGAGGCTTGCCAATTGCCATCTGAGGTCTGGGCCCAGAAGTCATTAGTTTAAACCCCAGCATAATCATTTTTAAGTTATACATGTGTAAAATGAAAGCAGAAGGATGTTGGCTGATTTAAGATGCTTTCTGACATTTGCGTGGTTTGAGAAGGACTCCGTGTTAACAGGTGCAGTGCAGCCGGGAACCCAGGATCGTACCTCTACATTTTCACATTCGTCCGTGATGAACAATAGTGTGTCTCCCAACAACTTAAACAGAACAAAATGTTAAATATTTTTTTCGTGTTAATTTGCTTTTTTGTTTGAGTAAAACCAGGTTTTTTCCTCCATGTTGTGCCCATTTTGACAAAACTTCTCATGAGGAGAAAAACCTGTTGGGAAATTTTAATTTCATAACAATTGCAACCTTTAGTTCTTAAAAAAAAGTTTGCTATGATATCAATTTTAAAAAATATATATTTCTTTTTTTTAATTATTTGCTATATAATTTTTCTGCATTTCTCTATTAGTAGTATTTTACTGTGTGTTGTAACAGCCTGTAATTCTACACACATTTGTAATGAAAAAATTTCTGCAACTGCTGTTCTTGAGAAAATCTGATTCATGGGTACACAGATTCCAAGATGTTGACATTTCCCACACAACTCAGTGTTCTGGCAGTTTTTAGTGATAGCTACCATTGCGTGCAGAACTGTTAACACAATATGTGGGAATAACAGATCAGGTGGTAAGAACATTACACAAGCTTTAGCTTCCTCTCTCAACAGTGACATCAGTTGATTCTCTAACAAGGGGTATTTGAGACTGACTCACTTTTCTTGCTTTGTCAGACTTGCTTGGTTCTCTTTAAAATTCATTTTTTAACTTACAGACATATGATTTCTTTAAAATTCTAGAAAGAAACTCCAGATACCATAGCCAAGAACTGACATGCGGAAAAAAACACTAATTTGATGCAGTGTTTGTATAAATCTATATTGAATTCAACATTTCTGAAAGAGCTGCAATGACATAATGCCCAGATAAAAACATAGTGGCTGTTTTCTATGTGACTGAGGCTTTCAGTGAAGAGTTCTGTTCCAGATAACTTCCCATTCAGAAACAGAGAAGCATTCACCTGAGAGAGGGACAGTCTTGTAAGGGCGCTCGTTTGATTGTGGATAGCGCGTGCATTTTAGGGGCAGTCTGGAAACCAGACCTCTTCAACCTGGCTTTGCCTTTGTACCCTATATACATTTGTTCTTACAGGGTTTAATACCTCTAGTTGTTACTGCAGAATATCATCCTTTAATAACGCGGGAATAGAGGAAAGCGTCAAAACGCAGCATTAAAGGACCTCCTAAATTTAAGTACCACCAACCATTTTGGTTTGTTATACCCTGATTGCACTTGCTAGATTGCGGACTAATTGCTCCCCATGTTTCCATGTCAGGAAGGATGCTTTTATTTAGTATCCCGTGATGACGTGAGCTTGAGGGTGAGTGTGTGGTTCGGCATTGCTAGCACACATCTCCGCAGGGTCTGTGAGAGACGCTGACCTGAAGCTAGAGCTGGCTCTGTCTTAGATTGGGGGCTTTGTCGGGGCTTTACTTCTCTGTGAATTTGCATAAGGCTTTATTATTCAGCTCAGCAGTTCCCCAGTGATCCTTAGGGTAGAGCTGTGTTCTAGGCTGGTGCCCTGTCTGCAATGAATATGCCTGTGAAAGCCCACTTAATGCCAAATTATACTTAAGGGAAATCTTTACCTTCAGCTAAGATATTATAAATTATTGAATGCTGCAGAGAAAATTACCACACGCTCCTTCTAAAAATACCCACCTCTGTCATAGTCATAGAGAGCTTCAAAAGGTTTATTGAGGGAGACTGGGAGATTAATTTCCGTTAAAGATGCAATTTCCTTATTTAAAAAAAATATAATATAAATGGTGCTCTAAAAGCTAAGTTAAATATAAAGGAGAATCATATGAATTCAGGGCCATGTGCTTGCTATGAAACTTGCTAGATTTTTGTAATTCTAAAATAAGCACGCAAAGGAGGGATTAGGGACCAGTGACAGCATGTTAGACCTTTGTTTGCTCCAGTTGTGCAGATGAAATGCTTCATGCCTGGAAGTCCACTGAAGTCAATGATCAGCCTGCAAACGAGGTGATCACCTGTGGCTGATGAATCCTTCTCTGTATTAATGAGCTGGAGAGATCAGGGCTGCAAATGGGGCCTTCAGGGTGCCTGCAAGATGCTCTCCAGGGTCTTGCGTTGGGTTTCTATGGTATAAAATGGTTTGGCGTTGTTACAGGTATACCCAGACTGTGTACTGCAACGAACTGATTCACTCTTTCCAGAGAGTTGCCCAATATGTGAAATGTACCTTGTGAAAAGTATCTCCAGTATTCCTGACAGCAGCAGCAAGGTACCAGGATGGATTTGGGAGCAGTGTGATACTGGTGGGGCACAAGGTCAGACTGTGCTGAGCACTAATACAGAATAGCAAGGGAGCTGTTTTGCCTGGCAGGTTGTCCTTAGTAGCTACAAAGGAGGTCTGTAAGGACAAATTAGCAATGAGCTCCTCATCGAATGCCACATCTAGGCACCTGGTGAGCAAGACTGGCCAGCTTCAAGCCTTCAGTGAACAGATGTGCAGGGGGGCGAGAAGCACCTTCCTTTAATAAATTCTTCATTGATGGTGGTGAGAATACAGATAAATGACTGCTTTATTTTTACCTCCATAGTAACCAAGCATCCAGACAACTTTTAAGTATAGCTGGGGCCTCAAGTCCCTTCATGATCAAAAATTCCCCAAATCCTAAGCCCGCATATCTTCAGCTGCTTTTTTAATCTGACATGGAGGCCCATTAGCCCACATGAGCCTGAAGATTTTAAAGATTTTCCCCACAAATTTACAAACTACAAGTAATGGTTCTGTCAGTCCTTCATTATAGGACCTCAGTGACTGAGAGAAAATCATTTCACATACAGGTCTGTTGTATACTCCATAACCTAAGTGTCATCTAAGGCTAGCAGGGTTTCCTCGATCTTCCGGCAGTGCTTCCACTGCTCCCTCTTACCCGTTATGCAGTTATGCAATTTCATTTTAAAGGATGGTGAAAGATGTGAAAGAAGATATGCACAGTAAGATATAAAACCTCCAATCTGTCAACATTCCTCAAAAAGAAAGAAAGAAAAAAAAAAGGCTCTCACAAGCAAGAGACCAGACTCTCATCTGTGAAATCTAGGAGTGTGGAGTACAGAATCTTGTAACGAGAGAATAGAAAAAATTCGGTATCTTCAAAATTAGAGGTTGACTTTGGTAGGCAAAAGGAAGTATGGGTGCTTGTCCCAAGTTATGTTAACTGGAATACTCCCTGAAGATGGCAACATTTTACATGGTGGGCCCAGACTGCGAACCAGGCTCCTTAATTTTGCAAAATTGAAGGGGAAATTTGAAGAAATTCATAATTCGTTACATTTTGACAGCACTTTTTCATTTCAGACACCATCCGGACATTATTAAAGAGCTTCTTGATGTTCTTTTTAGAGCAGAACTGGTTGGCAAATGGCTTTTCCAATTTGTTGAGGTTTTGGGAAGCAGTAAAAGAAATTTTGTTCCACATTAGAACAAAAAAGCTGAATTGTTTTGGGTCATTTGAAATATTTTTAATATATTCAAAGCACTTCATTCACACTTCAACTCCTTATATTTTTTTAATAGAAAGTAGAGTCTATTTTAAAGAGTGTAATTTTGCAGCGAGAAACTGAACTTCTGAGTTTAAAATACGGAAACAGACCATTTCAGTCTTAAAAAAAAGTTTCCCTGAATTTTTCTGGTAAAGAAATATTTTCACAATGACTATAATTTTATTTTTAAACCATTTAATTAAAACAAGATTTTTTTCAAAAGAAAACTGCACATCTGGTTGATACCTTGTATCAGCTCTGTCGCTTTCTCATCTTCCCTGGTTGTTACCCTACTTAGCAGTATAATTCACAACAGCAGCTAAGCTTAATCCCTTGTTGTTTTTTTTTTGTTTTTTTTTTCCCCTCAGAGAAGCATCCTGCTTAGCCACTATAATTAAGCGGGACTCCCTAGATTTCCCTTTTGCCAGGGGACATTGGCCTGTGGCTGTTGGAAATCTCTTGCCAGTTTCAGCATTTTTTATGATGAAAGTTTGATGAAAACTGCTGCAGTTCCATAGAAATTTTCAATTTAACAAAGTGATATTTTCCAAAAATTAACATTTTGACAAAATCATTCCTGTCCAGTTTTACCTCCTTCTTATCTCAGTTAGATATTCAATAAACACACACACAAACAACGTGTATATGGTTAACCCAGAATTTTAGTCTAATAAAAGGATAAAGTATAAAAAGATTGGGAGAAAATAAGGAGATTAATACTATTACAATTTTAGAATGAGGGTGGGGGGACACATTCAAAACTGCATAGTCCTTAAGATCTAGATCTATGCTACTGCGTGTGCTTTTCTGTGCTGTCGCGTTCAATCAGAGAAATCACTCAGGTAGATTTATGAAAATTGTGAAGTTGTCCAGTGATGGGTCTGCACTGTAAATAAAGGCAAACTAGCTGGCAGTATGTTAGCACATATTTCACTTGTGTTACAGTGTAATAATGAACCCTGTATCAAAGTCTGCAACACCATCTGAATTTTATATGCCCCATTTCCTACATGTTTTGAGCAGTGGAACCAATTTATAATGTAATGATTTTTCCATACATAATTTCTTTCTTATGATTTCCATAACTGGGGTTTTTACTATGGCTAAGGCTGAAGGCAGCCTTGTAAAGGATATGAAAAAAGGGCTGGCTAGAGTGTCTCATAAAAAACTAGCTCGAGCAATTTGCTAGTTACTCTCCATGGGTTTGATTGTGCCTTGAATTTTGTACCATGCGAGGAGCCAGCAACCTGTGTTTCCAGCCATACTCTTACTGTACAGCCTTTCACACCAGGCGCACAAAATTACTGTTTGCTGGCCTTCACACTCAGGAGAGCCAGAGCCTCGAAAGTGGGAATCGGTGGGCCAGAAGCAAAGGTGGAGCTTGGCTACCTTAATTCATTCACTGGCCAGAGGGGAGGAATAGAAATTTCCTCCTGGTTTAAGCCAGTCTAAGGGTGTGTAGATGAGGTGGTTAGAAGAGCTCGATACAGAGCCAGAAGTGTATGTACCCTGGTCTCAAGCTGAACTCTGTCTCCTGTCAAAGATATAAATGAGCTGTAAAAGCAAGTTGAATATTGAAAGGGGTTTGGATATGTTGTTTGTCATGTCAGTTCAAGTGCCATTAATATAGCAACCAGTTTATTTTAACCATGCTGGGAAAAGCAGATTGGCCAGGCAAACAGGTGAGTGTACCTGTTAGAAGTGAGCAGCGATGCTACCTACAGCACAGGTCAGAGGAAGCGCTTTGACTTCCAGCTGAGCTTCTGTAGCTAAATTACCTCCCCTGCCTAAAAACACTAGATTTGTATTAGTTGACCTTACAAACTGATGCCAAACTGAGCAAATAGGTTGTCCTGTGGGAATGAGTATGGAAAAGAGAGAAGTAAAGAGATGTTTGTTTCAAGACCAAATCCTCCCAGTTTTTGTTTCCAAACAAAAATTAGGCATTTAGGAAAAGTTTTAATTTAAGCAGATCAAAACAGGGAAGACTTTAAATGCTGAAATGTACTACTTCATTTTAAACTTGAGCAAAAAGTATAGCCTGACCCAAATGAAAATTCTGCTTGTTTTAATTTCATTGAGCACCACTCCCCTCCAAATCTCCCCCAAATGTCAACAATAAAATCCAGTCTGGGTTGAACCCAAATGCCCTTTTTATTTCCACCTATTTCCACCAACAAACTGAAAAAAGCAGTGTGCTGACTGTAAATCAGTGTGCCTTCTGCTGCTGCTCCTGCAGTGATGCAGTACATCCTCCACCATCCTTGCTCCTAGCTGTGCTGGAAGGCACCTCTGAGCCCTGTATGCCGGGACTTTTTCAAACATTGCAGATGAGCTGGTTCACCCCTTTTTTTTCTGAGTGCCTAATCCCATGTGCAGTATATCAAAATTACCAAAAGCAACCTCTGAATCTAAGCCGCTCCAGAAGTACCATTCTTTTTTGGCAACCTGATCCTGCCTCTATCAAAGCCCTGACCTTCAGTAGTATCAAGGAGAACCTTTCACAGATTCTTTTTTGTCTTTTCCAGGAAGATGTTAGTTAGAGAGGAATGTGAGTAGATGCAGTTCTTTGCCCAGTGCCTCTGTAGTCATGCAGGAGGAGGCTGAAGAGGGCAGTTGGAAGGGGGAGAGGCAGGAGAATAGGGGACACCTGGCTTAAGAAACACCCATTTTGTAAGTCTGTGACATTAACTCCTTTGAGCCTTGACGTTCTTATCTCTGCAGGATCATTTCAACCATGGGTGCAAGGTTAGATATTCAACCCTGAGGTTGTACTACATTGAAAGCTTCTTTTTTTCTCTTTCTCTCCTTATTTAATAGATTTTCCTGCTTATAGTTAAGATGAAGAAAAATTAAAAGGTACTTGTTTCTTCCTCTACACAACTCCTCAGGTCCTGGTGACTGTGTATCAATGTGTGTCCTGCCAGTACTGCAGTCTAATCTTATCACAGGGAGAAGCTAAGTTTCTATTTCTCACATCACAGACTCACAGAATCAGTAAGGTTGGAAGGGACCTCTGGAGATCATCTAGTCCAACATCAGATGATGCACATTTTGCCCATGCTAGTAAGTATCACAGAAAACAAAATTACCTGAGGGCAGACCATAGCGTATTAAGTGTTACTTCCTATTACTTTTCCCATTTTTGATTTCCAGAGATTGTCCCTTTCGAGGTAGAAGAAAGGGAGACTTCTGTCTCATTTCTGGCTTTAGAGTTGCTTGTGCAGTTAGAGAGAAATTATATGGTGATAGGAACCACATTTTATGCATGAATGTCATCACGTTTTTGACATGCAGTGATTGTTATCTGCTCGAGAAGCCAGTGGAACTTCTGTTCCACCTGAGCAAGTTTGAAACCACTGTAGACTCTACTCAATGTGTGAGTAAAAGCAGAACTGCCTTAGAGAAAATATACAATCTTAAATAGCCTCGGTTGTGTTTAGATACTGATGTGGGCAACGTGGCTGTATGAAACAAGCATTCCTCCTAATCAATAGCTCTGCTGGCTGCTAGTCATGTTGTTTTTTCAGAAATGCATTATTTTTAATCCAAAAAAATCAGTATTGTGGATTCATACCACATGACTTTTCCCTCAGCTGGATAAATAGCATGAATCACTTTCCCCTTTCAAAGCCTCTCAGCTACTCAGCTCAAAATACCCATTTAATCTGACTTTATATGTTAATAAATCACTCATGATAATTAAGCATTAGCTCTGTTTGCCTGCAAGACGCTGGAGAAAGTAAATAGATTGGTGCAATCCTGAGTCTATCTCCATTTACTCTGTCCTACTCTCCTACTTTTACACAGCCACAAGTAGCAGCAGCAGCAGCTGGTGGGCACCGGGGAAGGGCAGCTCTGCAGCAGCCAGGCTTTGCTAGATTCTCCTAGGGAGGAGGAACAGGCCGGCGCTCCTCTGCGAGCAAGCTGAGCCACCTCGGCCAAAGTCATATCTCACCCAGAGACGTGGCATCAGGAGGGCAGCTGAGTCTCTAGGATGCAATACCGGATTATAAACTTTTTAGCATAAAGACTGTCTTTCCTGGTGTGGTCTGCATTGCTGGGTGTATCATATGGAGTGATAATTTGCAAGCTGATGACCGGCTGCTAAATGAGAGTGTATCTGCTTGGGGATTAACAATAGCTGTGACTGCTCTGCCAGGTGACAGTACAGGCCGCTGAGTCTGAAGGGCAAAAGCTTTGGGCTCTCAGTGTTTTCGATCACAAAGGTTTCTTTAAAAGGCATTGAAAGGAGGAGACATGTATAGTCCATGTATCTTAGGCACATTAAAGATGCATTTTGGTGGGGGCCTGTATAGCTAATCTAGTGTTTCTGTGTTGTTTTTATAGAGAGCCAAGCTTGTGACATCTACCCGTATTTCAAATCCACTCTTAAGTGGCAGCATAGATGAACTCAGCAATTTTCTAGATAGGTTTATGTATTATGTGAGTATTCCAGTCTGAAGCAGAGATGCCTCTGTGTGCTCCAGTAGAGCCACTCCAAAGCTCTGTAATGTATGAGCAGGCTTATTGGGATCTCTGGGCTACTACGATCTTCAGATTTACCTTCTATATTGTGGGGGAAATCTGTGAATGTGTGTTTCCCAGGCTGTTCATGTGTATCCTGAGCTCTGGTTGTAGCCGCCAGGTCAGCATCAAATGCGACTTAACTGTCAGTGGCTCTTTACCTTCTTTCATGCTGCAATTGCTGTATCTTTGGCCACAAGTTTTGAAAGGGAACATAATTTGGCCTTGACCTCTACCCTTTCCACAGTCTGTACGTTTCAGCTTTAGGCAACTGATGATTTTTTTTTTCAGAGATTTTGAGCATCGTGTTTTACGCTTGGTCTCTGAAGATTCAAGCTATAATTACGGCTGTAGTTGCTTGTACCTCTACAATTGTGTCCACCTCTTACTTCCAACTTTGAAAGTTGAAGGTGCAAAATCATGCGTCACTTTTCAATGTCAAACCTTTTCCCTTGGTATCGTAATTCCCTCTTACCATATGTTCTTTGGCTTTGCTGTAAACAGAGATTTATACACAGAAATGGAAAATATGACATTTTGTTTGTGCCTGTGTGTATGTTGAATATCCTTAATATGAAACTGGTTGCCACTTAATTATATAGGCTAAAGACTTCCATTCAATGTGTTGTGTACAATTTATGAGTCTCAGTTCTCCCAGACACACGTTACAGCTGTGTGGCAACACCCAGGTGACTAACATTCCTTTTTAATTTAATTTCCTTACATAAATAGCTTCATTAAGGATCAGTTGTTTGGGCAGAGAAAATAGTATTTGAATAGATTAAACTAAGTTATTGAATTTAGTACCCTGCTACTGTTACAGTTTTGAGCTTGTCTATGGCAGCACCAAACCTCAGTGTCAGCCTCCAGTTCAACGGTTTGCTTCCACCTTTGTACTGGGAATCTCTCTGATGAAGTAGGTAATTTATTTCAGAGTTAATTCAATGTGCAAAACAGGATTGGAGCTTTTATGAGAATAATGCTAAAGGGGATATTTTCAAATCACAATCAAGACTGATCCTGTCTGTGGGATATCTGATTTGTTTGCTGTTATCTCTTTGATAAAAATAAGTTCCCTGATTTATTACATAGATTCACACAACATGTAGAAAATTGATTGCAATCTTTGATCCTCCAGTTCTACAAATGGAAATCAATGAGATACTGCTGAGCTTCTTGAAAAGCTTGTGATGGTCACCTCTAGGCACTCCTGTACTGCTATCTGGGACAGTAGCTGTTGAGTATGTGCATGTTATAAATATCTTAGGGCTTGTGGGACTCAGGGCCCAGGTCTCATGGCAGCAAAGGTGAAGGAGAAGTGCTGGAAATTGGCTGAACGAGGAGATCTCTTTTCATTCCTTGTACCCAGACTGAGAATGCTTACACTACTATAGCTGCTGTCAAAATACCTGCTCTTTCTGCAAACGCAGTTTAGATAGAAATTCCTAAATGATCATGAGCAAACTATCTTCACAATATAACATTAAGGTGTTTTTCCTTGATACTATATTAACTTACCCCTTTCACATGAGCAGAAATACAGTTCACATGTCACATTCACATAAAGATGAGTTCCTGCAGTAGGCAAGATTTTCTCACCACAAAAAAACACCATTTTGCAAACCTCCAGGCATCCCAGTCCTGCCAAAATTGCTAGGAAACATTGCCAGAAATGTGGATATTGCTGATGGCTTTGGCATTTCCAGACTATCTCCACAAGATTGTACTGTTAAAGGTATATTTTGGGAACATAGGAAAATATAAGGGAAGTCAGACATTCACATAGCTCTCCTCACTTACATGACACGGCATAAACATTTATTAGTGATGTAGATTCTCATTGTCCAGGAAATAAACAAAATCTTAACTGCCTACAGGTAGGACAGAACACTCAATAGATGTACTATTATATCATTATCTATTATGCAGAAGCATCTGATTTTGGTTATTCTCAGAGATAGGATATCAAATTCACAGGACTATAGGCTGGAGACTGTGTTGGAGGCATGGCAATGGCTGTGTTTATTATAACACTAGCCAAGTATAAGTCTTAAAGAAAACCTTTTCAAATGGGTGGTCTTGCTTATGGGACAGAAGCCTTCACTTTGCAGCAGGGCAGAGTTGAGTGATGATTATCTCTTACTTTTTCCCAATCCTTTAGTGATAAATGAGTCTTGTTTCAAGTGATTGCTTTTTAATGATGCCTGTCAGATATGAAAGCATATTTGAAAAGGACATGTAACGTAACAAACTGGCTGAGTTTCATTCCCAAGTCACCTCTGTCAGCACAGAAGTTCTTGTTGCATGTGGACTTTGGGAAGGCCTTACCTTGCCTGGATATAACAACTTTGTTCTCTATGGAGGAAAAAGGATATAAAGTAGCAGACCCTCAATGTTCTTCTAATTACCAGACAATGTCCAGTAGAAATATGTGTGATCCCTCAGTGCGTGCCCAGGGAGCCTGCAAGGCTCATGACACCATTCATAACTGCACTAGCTCTCCATGGGGTCCCAGCTCTAGTTCAGGTATTGATGACCCAAAGAATAGATTAAATAGTTTGGAGAGAAAAATCTTAAAGGCAGCTGGGCCTGTGGTGAAGGCCTGGGTAGGTCTTTTATGTTGCCTCAAGGCTGTTCACATGAACACAAGTGACTGAGAACGTATTCAAAGATGTTAACTGCTCATTAGCTGGAACTTGGCTTTCCTTGGATTAAAGCTGTTGCCTGCCAGCTGGCCTGCTGCTACTGATGATGCTGTCAGTCCTTGGCAAACGTAGATTAAAAGGAGTTAGTTTGAACCATTCCAGAGGACTATGAAGGCTACCCAGGGAGATTAAGACCAGCTGTGGATGGTGAGTTTACTCATTTTCTTCTTCAGAAATTACCCTGTGTTACAACTGAAAGATAAGCCTAGGCTTCATTTGAACCGTGACCTATTTGGAAAGTAAGTCATGGAAGACACCAAGTCAAAGAGGCAGAAATGTACCAGCTTTACCCCTTCATCCTTCGAATTCAGTGCACGACCTCCCATAAACTTAGATACTTCCCAGTACATTATCCAGTCCAATTTGAAATGACCCAAGCAGTGAACCAACACTTCCCCTGGCAGCTTGTTAGGATGTTTTCTTCTCCTATCCCACTCACATTTCCCATTTCTTTATTTCAGCTCATTACTTCCTCTTGCTTGGCTGAGGGCAAATATGCTTCACCACCAAACAGCCCGCAGCAATCAGGACTTTAGTCATGTACCATTAATCCCTCGAGCACAGCATTACTTGTTCACCTTACTGCATGCTTCAGGAGTGAGTGAATGATTGACAGTGGTCATAAATGCTTATAGTGTTAATTCTTTAATGTCTTGTTAATGTTAATTAGCTCTATTTCGATTGGGAGGGGTGTAATAACAAATGCTGGACAAAATACTGCCCCTTGTCTGCTGCTTATCACTGCTGGAAACATGCCTCTCCTATCATAATTTGCACAGCCCCAAGGCATGGAACAAAAATGAAGGCTATTTTCGTATAAATAAACACCAAACTGCACAGAGTTCTGCATCTTTGGTGGCCAAGAAAAGGGATCTGTGTATTGGAATCTGCTCTGCGAAGTAGGCATAACCTTTCTCATGCCCCCTTATTATATGCAAGGATTTTGCCTGTCTGCTTAAAACCAACCTCATTTTTAGAAGGCCTTTATGCACTGAAATCCTTTCATGTTTCAGCCTCAGCCTTTGCCAAGCAGTTACACAGGTGGAGCATGTTCAGCCCTTGAGTTGAATTACGTGAGATTATTCTTGTACTCATTGTTGCTTTGCTGGGAAGTGCTCTAAATTACCCAAAGAAGGTGGTTACGTTACATTCATTTGCTCTCTCAAAATAGACACTGATTGCACAAAAATGCCTTTTTTTGTTCATGTGTGATGTCCTGAACTGGGAGAGAGCAGAGTGATCGTGTAGTTCAGGCAGAGACTGAAAGAGGATTGATGAACCTATGAAAACTGGAGTAATCCTATCCCAGCTTTTGGATTCATATCCCTGCAGGATTAGCTGCGTCACTTTGTCACAGAATTTCTTGTGCCAACAGTTTGATGACACTGAATTCTGATTTTCACAATTGTCCCTGCAAAACTTGGGTTATTCTCATCAGCATTTCCTATGACCTGGGTTTTAACAAACTCGGAAAAAAGTTCCCTCTAATTTACCTTTTTTTTTTTTTTTGCTAGAGTTTTGAATGAAATGGCTAGAATTTACATTGTTTCCAGGGTGGCCAGTGATTAGTGGAAACTTAACTGAAGTCCACGAAGGTTTCAGCTAAAATACAGAAAGCCTGATTAGAAGTTCAGGAAAAATAGCCTGGAAAAAACTCTTGCAGGAATAGTGAGATCCCTCTGACAGGTTCTCAGAGATTAAAATGCAAATGAGTTCATGTCTAGCAAGTTGGGTAAAGAATTCATTTCCCTCGTCTCTATATTTGCTTTCTATTTTGGCTAATCATAATTTCCTTTGTATTTTCTAAAATACCAATTTTTAGCCTAATTGCAGACTATAAATCAAACCCTAAAGTATGCAGAACGTCTGACTGTCGGCAGTTGCAAGGGGGAGATGTGACAGTAAATTGGCCTATCTATCCAAACTTAAGTATTTAGAAAAATACATGGAAATGGTGGGATGTGATGAGAGATGAATTCTGCAGGTCACTCAGAACTGTTCTTTCCCTTTGAACAGCATCTTGCAGGCTCCAGAGGTAAAGAAAACATTCTTTAAAAAACAGTCATCAGAAGAAAGAACCACAATGCAACAGTGACTTGTAGCTCATGGAGCTGCACAGTTTAGGGAGTCCATTTCACCTTGCTGCTCCAACAAGATCCAAGGATGACTCTGATACCATCAAGGAGGAGGATGTAGCTGTTTGTATCATAATATTCTTTACGTTTTGCCTGCTGATGAAAACAGTAGAACCCAATGGAAATCTTCCATTCTTGAATGCAAATGCTACTAAATTGTACTTTACAAAATCTTGCGAACCAGATACTTAAAAACCCGAGGGGAAAGCCATGAAATATTCATGAAGTCTTTTTTATGAAAGAGGCTTATTCATATATAAATATATGCACACTTTTGAAATCTATTCAAATCAAATAAGGCACCTTGCATAAAATAGGAAAGCAGATGACTTAGAGTCTACCTCTTTTATACAGCCATTAGGAGACTGAAATAGCACTGGAAAATGACCCATGGGGACTCTGTTACCTTCTAAAGATGTGTGCCTATCTTCTGGCTGCATTGCAGCCACTCTGAGGAAAATAACTGGCTGCTACTTAATGTACTAAATAAATCAGCCTTTATAATTTGTCATCCTCTTTACAAAAATAATGCATAAAAATTATTCAAATATATTTTGGGAAGAAGCTTTTTGATACCCTGGAAATGGAGATGTTTATGATATGGGGAACAGATAGAGAAATTCAGTATTATTTATTGATCAGAACAGCACCCCAGGAGAAGGTGTGCGCCCATGTGCTGCACCCCCGCCCTCCCACCTGTGCCACGGCTGTACGTCTCCTGGCTTGTCTTGGTGCTGTGCTGTTGATCAGGTTGGTGACTCCAGAAAGGACACCAGTACAGTTCGAAAGCCCTCCAGAAAGTGACCCTGTGCAATGTGCCCAAACCACACAGAAACCTTATTCCTTCATCAATAGCTTAAATGTAGAGACAGTTGTCTTCTGTGCTCATATTGCTTATGCTTGATCTGTCAACAAATAATCCAAGTTTTTCGCCATCATTAAAGTCCTTTTTAAAAATAAGAAAAAGCAGGGGGAAAGAGCAGACTATAAATAATAAAAGAAGATTATTTTAGGAGTTTTGCTTGATGTCTGAAAATAAGTAACTTTAATTAGACTCCTGCTTGCCTTTTAAAGCAAAATCATCTGGTTTAGAAAAGAACCTTTTATTCTTACCCTTATTAAAACATACAAGAATATGTGTGGTTACATTTGCTGAAGTAGCTCTGGCATTTTCTTTTCTGGGAAATCTGGAAGCAAAGTTTGCCAAATGCTCTCTGTATATTAGGAAAATGACAGAAATAGTAGGTTAGGAAGTGAAGTCACTGATGACATTATTTTAATAGGAAAGAAGTAGCTGATTTTGTTTCTGTTTGATTACAATAAAGAATACTGTGATTTTTCCTTTCTTTGCTCCTGAACTGTTAGGTACCAGGATAAACAAATGGTTACAAAATGAAGGGTATTTAACCACATGTATCAACATTTTCCTTTTTATTCAGAAGCCTGAGGATTTCTCTTTGGCATTTATGCTAAACTGAAACCAGTTGGCACAGTTTGCCTTGTACACCTTTGCCAATGGTGAGAAACCCCTGTAAGAGGGAGAAGAAAGACAGAATTTCTCCATAGAGTGCTGGGCTTCGTAGGGCAAATTGCCACATCTCCACTTGCCCTAATTTTTTTTTCTTATCGTTTTCTTTCTCATTCCCTGTTTCTAGGCCTCAGCTGGTAAATATTTGTGGAGTCGTTTTAATATGTGCTAGCCAGAGATAACGTCAACTCACTGTCTAATTAGTGTGTTGTAAAGTCTGTAAGAATAGACCATTTCTCACTGTGTGTTTGAACAAAGTTAGCACAGTATTTTCTGTTCCCAGGGGAGTTATGCTACTTGCTGTACTCCTAGAGAGATTCATCTCACTTAATTTAGATGTCAGGTCTAAGCTGGGAGTTTAGATTCCCTCTGTAATCTGTGGATAGAGAGAGGTACCAGAGAAGAAAATGCATTTCTGTTATGTTAAGATGGGCAAAGCTGCCTGCTGGGATCTCTCACGGCTCAGATTAGGTCTTTCAAATCCTATAGGTAATTTTAAATTGTGCTGTTGCAGGCAGTAGGTTTTGTGCTTTTATGTGATCTTCTGGAGGATGTTCCCCAAGCGGGACAGTAGATCCAGGCTTCGTTTGCTCATGGAGGTGTGGCAGCTAGACAGCGTCCTGGTGATTGCAGCTCACTCCATTCGGGGAGCTGAGCTTGCTACAGCAGAGACAACCGTGCATCCCAACATGCCTGGCATTTCCAGTTCCTGAGAAAAACAGCTTCCTTCTCGTAAAAGCTCTTGGACTTCCCCAGTGTATTCTTCTTTATAAACTCAATTTAAAACTGTTGAGTGGGTGGAGGTGGATGGAATTATAGAATTCACTCAGTGGCTTTTCTAGGCTGAATGGATCGGATCTGGGACAAGCAGGAAAATGTGTTTTTCTCGTAGCTGTTCTTTGCTGATGTAACCACAGGGCTGTGGAACGTGCTGCAGAAGGTCATGATAGCGGCCTGCTACAGTCTGTCTGCTCTCCCCCACCCCCAGCCCATAGCTACAGCCTTGTCTTGTCCTTCAGGTTTCTGACGGTAGTAAAGGTAAAAAGATAATGGCAGGTATGATGAGTGCTCCTTTTCCAAAAAGAACTCCTCAAATCTCTCTGTGTTTTAGTTTGGGCAGAATTATTTCGTTTCAGGAAATCAGCAATGCTCTTAATTTCAGAGCCTCGAAATCAGAGCGAAACCAAACCCTACCATCAGGCTGAAACATTTTTCATGCAATTTTCTATTGTAGTGAGAGGATTTTTTTTTATTTTTACTTTTTGTTGTTGTTGGAAGAAAGGTTTTGAATGATGAATTTGAAGCTGCTGTAATGTAGCTATTATTTGCAATCTGACTTTCATGAAGCTCTGGTTCTAGACAAAATAGGAAAGGAGCAGAATCAGGTAAAAAGAAGAGTACACTGAATCTGAGAAGTACATTCCTTGCCTCACCAGATGGGATCAAACCTTTAAGGATCATGCATGATACAACTTCAGACATGTATTTCCTTGTGCACCTCTTCATTAGCTGCCATCAGGTACTTAGGCCACAATGATTTCCTTTTGCTCTCCAGGTATCCTTTCATTCACATTCCAGTCTACAGGGTTAATATCTTCATCATGTTTTATCTATGGCCAACTTTGGCAGCCAAACATTCAGTCTCACCTATTTCTTCATTTGTTTTTCGTGCACTCTTTTTACA
The DNA here is from genome assembly GCF_003343005.1 of Rhea americana. Taxonomy (NCBI): domain Eukaryota; kingdom Metazoa; phylum Chordata; class Aves; order Rheiformes; family Rheidae; genus Rhea; species Rhea americana. The sequence continues at coordinate 5,275,203 of NW_028186390.1, forward strand.
GAGAAAATATCTCTGGCAAAAACAAAGTCTGACATCATCATGCCTGGGGTCTGTTTATATATCCTTTCATCACCTAGTAAGTGTCTAGCACAAACAATATTGAACTGGAAGACATGTATGTACCTTAATATAACCTCTTCATTTTGTTTAAATGCCCCAGCCTTGGGCTGTGTTTAACATGAAGCTCTGGGAACTGCATTCATAAACCAGATACTCAGCTGTTGTAAGTTACTGTAGCTCTGTTAAAGTCAGTGACGTTGGGCTGATTTATAGTAGCTGACCTGTGCAGGAGCCAAGGAGAGCACATATACATGGCAGAAATTCCAATAACTAAATTAAGCATGGGAAAATGTAGGCTGGCTCCTTGGAAAATGTTCCTAACCAGATCTATAAGTTTTTGGAACAGGTACCCAAGCAAGTGTTGGAAAGTTTGCCTTTTGTGTGTTTTGCAGTATGGAAGCAATGGAGCATTTTGAGAGTTAGGAACTACCCAGAAATATATTAACCAGATGCTGCACATGCCTGGGTAGAGAGCACAGTAATAAAATGACTTCACTCTTGAGAAAAATATTCAGATTGAAACTTGGTCGATTCTTCAGTATTTCTGTACCAAGTCGAAATCTTTATTGTATGCGCTTCACTGACACTGCCTAATGTGGCACATGAGAATGTAAAAACAAGATGAAAACTGTCCTCCTAGGTCTGCCCAAGGACCCGGCTAGCTCAGATGTTAACTGGTAATGGTCGTGGCACATGCTTTACGCAGATACGCAGACGTGCATCCATATCCCCACCTGCCTCTGGCAGTGTGCAGCTTACCGGCTTCCTCAGGTGGAGGCTATATTGGTACTAAATATCACTCGGTGACCTTTTCCTTACAGTCTAACAATTCTTTGAGTTATTTATTCTGTCAGCCTCCGCAACACGCTGTGGCACTGCGCTGCACCGTTGCGTTGTGTTCAGCTGTGCAGCCGCTTCACACCTGTGTGATGGCAGCTGTCTGGCACACCACACAGCTCAGCTTTTGTTCCCTGATATAATGAGAGAATAAGCCCATTTTCTCCTTCCTACACGAAGTCGTCTAGAATCCCTTCAGAGTGGTATAGTTTCCACTGCTGTTTGAAATTCATACAAATTTAAATTTGACTTTGTTGAAGTTTTTTTGCTTATAAAACAAATTCGCTCAAATGAATGTGAGAATTCAATCCAGAAAAAGGTGTGGGGATGCCTGGAGGTAATTCAGTTGAGAAGAGAAGGAGAAAAGAAGGAGAAAATTATCTCTGTCCTGAGACCCAGACTTGGGCCTCCATTCCGTAGGAGTAAGATATGTGCCAGTCTTTCTCCCAGGGGAGATTTTTACCTAGACTGTGTAGTTGTGCAGATTATTTTGCAATGTCGGCTTGGTTCCATGCAATGTCCGGCCTGGGCTCTGCTTCATGCCAGACAGCTATTACTTCCATAAGGATGTTTTGCCATAGTCACTACCATGCCACATGTTTAATCCATTGAGTGTGGGGATCTCCTCTTATGTGTCATCATGCGTCTCACCTCATCTGCTTGCAGCAGTTGAAGCCTAATCAAAGCCTTTGGCAGCTCCACCACATGATATTTAGTGGTTGATCTGTGCATGTGAAGCTTTGTCAAGGGCAGTGTCTCCCCAGCAACCCTTGGTGCCCAGCCGTGCTGTCTGCTTTAGATCTGCACTGTTCTTCTCTCTCCATTACTGTGCTGCTCTTGCAAAGCCAAGCTAGAAATCTGGCTATGTTTACAGAGAGGGAGGCTTTTCTCCTACCTCTCATCTTGCGTGCCTGATCATTATCCCAGGACTGCTGTCTGCTTCTTCTGCTCCCTCTCCTCCGCTTCCCAAGATTTCTCTCTGCTCTACATTGGCTCTGAATGCTGTCCATCCGTTTTCCTTGCTCTCCAGCTGAGGCTCCTCTTCTGCTACAGGACCAGAGGAAACCCACTGAGTCACTGAGCCTGAATCCAGGTCAGTTAGAGCGTAACATCTTTGCTTTCAGTGTTAAACACAGCTGGGTTCTTACAAATAAGACTCGGTGTTTGTTCAGCATTTTTCATTGATGGGTATTTCAAAACCTTGCCATAGTGTAGAGCCCTTTAAAAAGTCTGAGCCTTTAACGGTGCCCATCACGTTCTCTGTTTTAGAAGCTGTCAGAAATCAGTCTAATGAATAGCATGTAAATAGTTTGGCCTCTTATGTTGCTTTATTATTAATAAATAAGGCAAACGAATAGCACCGTGCAAAAATTTTTTGGCCTTGCCCTTCAGTGGTGTGCTTTTTCTAAGCAGCATATAATTTTTCATTCCTGCTCTTAGCCTGGCAGCATGCAGTCAAGTTCTGTAATAACAAACAGAGAAAAGGACTAGACTTTATGAACTTTAGGAAGTAAGGCAGAGAATAAAACATGGTCCATTAACCTGCCAGTAAAGATACATGGAAGACATAAGAATGACTCCTAAACCAACCTATTAGAACATGAGAATTTTTTTTCCTAGACTGATTTCCTTATGAATTATTTTTTTACTGCATAATAACTACCAAGAAAAGTATGTTTTAGTTATTCACACTGACCTTTTAAACTTCCAAGAGAACTGCATATTTTCTGAGGCCCCATGTAGGGCCTATTAATAATTATGCACTCCCACTGAGCTCCATTGATTAGTTTGGGTCCTATTTCACACTGTAAAATGAAAAAAATCTCCCTAGTGCTTGTGTATGTTTTTTCTTTTTATGTTCAGCTCTCCTCAGCTATAGATCAAGTTTTGCTGTTAGCACAGCTTTTGGGCTATATTGATGCGTTACTGTGTTGTGAGTTTTGAAAGTTAAGAGAAAAGGCAAGAACAGATGGCTGGAAAAGGGGAAAAAGGTGAGACCTATATGCAATAGTGACAATAGAGTTAAGCTGGTGTGATAAGGGGCAGTGTGAGTGTCAAGATTGTGCATTAGTATGCTACAGTCCAGCGCATGCCTACATTTTCATTTCTGTTAGCAAACATTTCTTTGTGAATAAATCTACTTTCTTGGCAATGCTGTGTTAGTACTTTAGTTTCATTAAAGAGCCTGGAAACACCCCAGTGGTTCAGACTGAGATATATAATACTGCTAACACAGATTTGTTTCATAACCCACAAACTATTAAAAATATTAGTGTCCTCCTGGGGGTTGCTTTTAAAGATTCCCTTTCTCTTTCTCTCTCACTTTCAGAGCTGGGCTAAGACAACCAGCAATAATGCAAAGCAAGCTCAATTTATCCAGTTTAAAAAAATAGATAACACAGTATTTTACTACTTCTGAGCACTTTTTTTAGTCTGAATGTTGCTTTGTGTTCCGCTTTTTATCCAATGTAAACAGCCATAAAGGAGAGTTGCTGAGGCAACATGTGGACATTTCAAAAGGTAGAATTTATCCGTCTAAAGGGAGATGACTTTTTGTTGGGAGTAAATTTAGTCTGTGACTTTGTAACGGGATATGTTGGTCCCTTCAAGACTGAACAGGGAACTTCAAGTCCCTTCAAGACTGAACAAATCTATGTGTGTGTTGGGGGTCTTTATTCTACCATGTGTCAAAGAAAATAATAACTGAAAGAAAAGTAGTGGTCCCTGGAGGGAACTCAGTGCACTGATTAGATCCAGCATTCAAGGTGAGGGCTTCATGATGTAAGGAGAGCAGAGCACTGCAGCTCCAGGGAGTTGCAGTCAAAGGAGCTCCTGGGATCTCTGGATCTTGAAGCAAGGCATGCAAGGAAGGAAGACTGGCTCTAATAACCTCCTCTTGTTACAGCTGCTGTTGCTGAGGGAGATGATGTTGGCTGTTTCTTCTTGATGGGGAGACATATACCAGCTTATGTTTTCCTTTTAGTGCCAGAGCTCTGTGGGGGAAGGAGTCTGGAAAACCAACAGGAACTTAAAGAGGAAGGAACCTCCAGGAGGTGCATCAGTGTTTGGTGTTGAGTTTTATTAATGGATTTTTCAGGCTGTTTGTTTGGACTTTGTCACCGGGTGCTTGGGGAGGAGATGAGATGAGTAGGACAAGTTATCTGGAACTTGGGGTGTGGGAACAGCCTTGTCCAGGAGGAAATGCCCTTCTGTCAGCTCCCACATTCAAAATTGGTGAAAACAGTCCCAGATAGGACAGTCTCTGTGAGGACTGCAGGGTCCTCAAAAGATTATCTTGTTGAATCAGCACCTTCTTATGCTGGTCAGTTCATGATTCCCCTGAACACTGCCAACTTCAAGAGAAATGAAAGGCGAATATAATGTCAGTCTGTATGTCATGGGAAGATGAGCCCGTCCCCTCAATCTGAGCGAATTTTCCACCATCACCAATACCTTGTTGTAATGTTAATCTCACTGCTGCACTAGTGCTTGTAGTAGTGCATTGGCCTGTGTGAATGAGTCTGCTCTATCTACTGCTTTTCTATTTCAATGTAGAGAATCATAGATGAATTCAAACATTTTCTGTTGGAGAAGGACAGAATTAATCAGAAGAACCTGCATTATAGGAAGTAAAAGTCCATTTCAAGTTTACTTTGGGTGTTCGATTTAACACAGTGACCATTAACTCCACTTATCTCTGTACTCCTAGGACCTGGTCAGAATTGGAGTGAAAATACAATGAGGGAGGTTGATCTTACACTGCTTCTGTTATTTGATGTCTATTCCAATAGCACTAAGAGGTCCCAGCAAAGATCAGAGCTACTTTCTTATGTAGCAGAGTCTACTCCCTATCTGATTAATGGGAGGAAAGAATGCAGAAAAAAGTGAGCTCTTTGTTTTACAGAAAGGGGGTGGAAGGCATAAAGAGAAGAAATAACTTGCCCAAAGTCGTGCCAGAATACAGCTAGCAACTGTGATGTAGCTCTGTTTCATCTCAGTCAGTATATCTTACCCTCAAAATTATCCAGTTTCGTTCTGCTGAAGAAGCAAAATTTGAAAATGTTCTTAAATCCTAGCAATTTTACTTAGCAACCTGATTTATGTAGAAGTTTTTATATAAGATTGGCAAGTCAAAGCTTGAGATTGTTTTTAAGAAGTCTGGGCCATTTGAAGAAAGCGTGAAGGAACATCTGAACTGACGAATCCAAATCTGAACCAAATTTTACCCCCCTTTGAACTTTGCTTATTGCAGACTGTAATAACATTCATTCACATTTCATAGGGTATCCCTGCAGATGGAAGGAAATACAGTAGCACTGTTTGACACAGAAGAAATTAGATTTACGTGAAATTCCCTTTCCCTATGTTCCTTGCTTTATTTCCAACAGACCTACACTTAACAATCAACAGTGTTTCACTTTCAGACAGTGTGGTTTTCATTACAGAGGCTAAGGGAGCTTAAAATGTTCTCTGAGCACACAGCATACATAACATCCTACCCCATTTCTTTTGATTTCCCTATGCGGCACTAGCATTACAGATGCTGTACAGCATGTGTTGGAGGACACTGCTTCTATTTGCCATCATTACAAGGACGAAATATATTTAGAGACATCTGTTCAGATCCTTTGATTTCAACTGAATGTAAGACATCTTTGATGAAGAGCTGGTCTTGGAGAAAGGTTATGTCAAAGCCTGGCAAGCAAACAAGCCGAGGGAATATGGCATCACTACATGCCTCCAGTTAATCGACAGGTGTAGACAACAGAGCTTTACTAGGAGGAGGAATTTAAGCTCTCCCTCTTGTAAGAGTTACCTATCCTCAGTTGGAAATGCAGCTCTTTCTAGGTTTCACATGAGGTCAACTGCACAGCATGGGGGGAGAAAAGAGAAACCTGAACTTCTGCAATAATTCCATATGTTGGAAGCTTCCCTTTATAGGCAGCAATGTAGCAGTGTGTGTTTGTGTATTTCTTCCACCTCATTTAAGAAATGTAGGTATTCTTTTTGCTGGATTGAGCCCTAAAATAAAGTGGGCGTAGCGAAGCGTGCTTTTCCTAAAAGCTGTTGTACTTTAGAAGGTGCTGTTGAGATCTAGTGAAATGGAACTGTGTGTCTGCCTTCAAAGAAACAACGAACTTTCAAAGACATTGCTGGGAATTTTGAGAGGCATAGAGAGTTTACAAGTGTAATCCCTGTCTGCTGGCTTTCACACTCATGCTTGGGTCAAATCTAGAAGCAATCATTTTCCTCGCACAGGCTGAGATATATTCATACATTGGATTATATCTTGCAAGAGCTTGCTTCCAGAATGGCTCATTAAATCATGCCAAAACTCTTAAGGAAGAATTATATCAGATTTCTGAGACCATGAAAGGTTTGTTCTGACTCGGCACTTGACCACCCAATACTTGGGGCATATTACTGACTACTCTATGCCCTAATGAAAAATGGCAAAATAAATTATTAAGATCTTAGTGATCCAGTATTTTATAAATACAGTTTAGAGGCCTTTTCTACCAAGTTTTATAATATACCCTGAGAGAAGCTGTATCTTAAATAATTTGCCTTCCAAATTGGGATTTCCATAAATATGACTAGCAATATTCAATTTATGTAAACTTTTTGTTTATGTTGGTATACCATATGTCACTACATCATACAACATATGCATCATTGTAGGACTTGATATAACATTAACTTCTTGCTATGTGAAAACAGTATAGCAGTGCAAATACCATAGCTGAAGTCTTATCTCACTTTTTGTGGTGTAAATCCAGAGTAGCTGCAGTGAGATGGCTAATGTTGCACTCATTTGTCATCATATAAGTAGAAAATGAGGCTTTGCAGTTTAAAAAAGTGGTTGGAAACATGCTCGGTTTTTTGTCAGAAAATGATAAGAACTTGGAATAGAAATGAAGTTAATTTTCAGAAGCTGTGTAAATATCTTTTATCTTTAATATCAAATGTAGGAAATAATAGAAGCTTCATAGTTCATACTCTGCAATGACTAGGGATGGTCTAGCTATTCGTAAAGCTTCCTTTTATTCTCTGAAGTGCTAATCTCATATCTTTCCTTATAAAAGCAGGAAAATCCTTAATGAAAATTTATAACCACATTAAACAGTTTGTAGGGCACTTCTTAAAAAACAGAGAATATCAAACACTTAAGAATATCTATATTAAAAAAAATCAGCAACATGAGAGCAGAACAGTGTAAGTTACAGCATTCCCTAGAAAATTCTCATCAGCAGAATGCCAGGCTGAATTATAGATTAGAAAAGATCCCTAATATTCTCTGTGCTAAACGCTTTGTGGTGGCGTGAGTTCATTGAGTCTAGTGTCAACATTGGTGACATATTCAATCCAGCTCATTAAAAAATACTATCAAAATTTTTTGATGGACAGCTGAGTCCTTAGCAGTATACGTTGTTGGGGTGGAGCTTTCTGTTTTTATCCAAAGTGTCAGTTTTCTGTGAGAAGTTGAATTTGTATTGAAAACCCATTGGCCAAGCCTAATATTGTTAATTCAGAGAGACTTTAGTGGGTGGTCAAAGGACTAGAGGTTTTTCAACAGAAGTGCAATATTTTCCATTAAAAAGTCCCCAATGATTTTCTGGGAAACTGTAGTACTTAGCTTCCCATGTATCTTCTCTTTGTCATCATAGTCAGAAACTAGCTGGCATTTCTTGCTGACATTTTTAGAAAAGAATATTTATACTAGAAATAATGCAAATAAAACTAGGGCTGGCAGAAAAGAGTGACATTTACAATATGATATAGTCCTGACATTTTTTATGCCACCTGTGGGAATTATGCCTGTTTGATCACTCATTCTGTCATTCTTCCATCATCCTCATAGACCCACGGAACTCAGTACAACTGCTCAGCTCAGTTTCCCAGTCTGCTCTTTAGTGGAGCTTCACTTCTGGGAAGAGAGGTGAAACCACCTAGTGCAGTAGACAACGAGCAATGCTGTTGACCCACTGCATCTGATAAACTTTACCCCGTATAAAGTATCCAGGCATTTCTTATAAGGCAGCCCACATGCTGGTTGAAATAGTAAGGATTGGAGCAGAAAGCTTATGTGCTACTCAATATGCAGCTAATTCTGTCTCCCTAATCCGAGGGAATAATTATTTTGTAATATGTATGGATTAAGCACAGAAAGTTTATCCTTTAGGATATTATTACTTTGGGATTATCTCACTTCTGCTCTGTAGACGAAACTTCTCTCTATGTTGAATCCAGCCTGTGCGCTGATTACTAGCCTTATTTGGATATCCAGATTTCATTTAGGAAGAAGGATGACTAACTGGAAGCCTTTGGAAAGACTTCAAGGGAGATCTCAGTAACTGAGTGTTTAATCCATACCCTCATTCTTTATACCTGTCCGTAATACATAATACATCTGGTCCCTTCTAGTTTTGCCTTTCATGTGACAGGAAGTATTTTGATTTTGCAAAAGGTGTTAATAATCCTAGCTTTACTAGTATGTTTGTTGATGTCCTTTCAGTATTTTTAACATTAATACATTTTTAAGTACGTATTAATTACTTTGCTTCTGTTTAAATGTAAACAGCTCTTCCAATCCAACAGACTTATGATTTTCTTCAGGCTTTCAGTGTAGTTTGTTAGTTAAAAGAGAAAAGACCTAGGCCTGCTTGACTCACTGCTCATTTTTTTCTTGTTTCAAGCAATGTCATGGTGCAAAGAGACTTGACCAAACCACTGGCCAAGGAAATAAATACACGAAGAAGTCTTACAACTGAAAATAAAATGAAAGAAAAACACCTTGCCAATATTTTGCCACTTTGTAAGCTCTTTTTAAATTGTCTTCTCATCTAAAATACCACATTTTCAAGCAGTTAATGTTCATTACCACAACCAATCTCATTAAGGCAGGCTGAACTGGGAATGGAGATTTGGTTTGCATTAAAAATAATACTCTTCTTTCCACTCTGCTCTACAAAGACCTACTTGTTGCCTGGATACTCAAGATGTGAGGACACTGTGATTATGCACATCGAAACAAGTCACCAAAGACAGGGGTGGATTTCCAATGTCTTGATGAATTTCAGAGTTGATATGATTTTAATATTCAACCCTGATGCCTTTCCAGAAGAGACATCCTCCGTGTCATGGTGCATTGGCCTCAACACAAAAATGAAACAATATGAGGTTGAACTTGAAGAATTTGAGTTATATGATATTTAAATTATTTCAGGTTTAACTATCAGATAGGAGGTGTTCTCAAATGACCTAATAATCACCTCTGGCCTTAATTTGCTGAGTCTTTGAGGAAGGAGAATGATCCCCAAGCAAGAGCTTGGGTTCCCAAAAGGTTGCTTATTTTTTCCAACTATTGTAGGTGTTGCAGTAAAAGATCCTACCTCTTCCAACAAAACTTGTCCTGCTTATAAACCCTGCATGTTGTTTGCTAATAACAAAGAAGACAAATGTTAATATTATTCTGTCAAGATACATACAGATCAACACCAGTGAAAAATGAGAAATACTGAGAATACAAATTATTTTGTGACTGAACAGTTTTTCTTAAAAATAAAGGCCCATTCACTGACATTGAGTATGATTCACTGGCTTGTGATGATTTTGATGGCAAGTGAAGAACTTCATATTTCATTTCACTCATGCTTTGATTTTGTTTAGCTTTATTGATTTGATTTTTTTTGTTTTAACCTGAAGTATCTTGATCTATTATGCTCTAGAATTAGAACTGAGTATTATTAGTCTATCAAAGAGAAAAGAAACAGTTTTGCTATTACTGAATTGAGATGCTTCAGCAGGTTCAAAATGTATTGTTAGTTTGCTGTTTGTTTGTTCGTTTGTTTTTTTCCAAGTTTTCCTCCAGGAGAAATTTTGGAAACTTCCTTTTTTTGTTCTCAATTTGGAATGAAGACAGGCTTCATGCTCAGTCTCCAATTGAATAGACATGCTGCTTCCTTGCACTTCATAGGAAGAGCAAACAATAAAACAATACTGACATCTCTGGAGAAAAAGCCCTCCAGGTGAATAGATTTTAAAAGCTGAAAAACAACATGCGTGGGGCGGGAATCACAATTCAAATCTATCTGGTCTATGTCTGGTTCCAAAAACAAAGAACACTATGTTAGGGATCAATAGTCTGTCATTCCCTATGCTTTTGTACCACAAAAGATTAAACTGAAGACTAAGCTAAATTAAAGAGGCAGGTAGGCTCCTCTGACATAGTCTGGCTCCTCAATAATTTGGTGACTGGGAGAGCAAACAGATTGCTTTGAGGTTTTGAGATCAGGTCTTAATCACGAGAGACTGGAAAGGGTTATGTGAGTGGAAGAAAGGTTCAGAAACAGGTTGGCTGAAGGCAAATTCCAATAATACTCCGTTTCTTGGGTTATTTGAGAATTCTGATTTTTTCAGGGCATGTGAATCTGCCCAATTCAGTGAGACAAAACAGGACCCTGTGGGTTCTCCTATTAGAAATTTCTTCTCTTCAGTTGATGAAAAGCTAGAAGGAAAAGAGGCCAGCTTCCAAATTCCAATGCAAGGAAAAAGCTGGAGGAGGAAGAGAGCAGAGAGCTTTGGTTCAAAATAACGTAGAAAAGATCACGAGTTGATGTTCCTTGGCAGGTGCTGAAGGTTGCAAGGTTTTATTTTTGTATCTTTCTCAGCAGAGAGGGCAGTGTATTCAGGCATAAATTTTCAGAGGAATTAGGTTTGCTGCTTCTGACCTGCACATGTTCTGGGAAGACAAAGGTGAAAAAAATTGCAGTTGCCGAGGTAGTTAGGGTAGCCTGTTAAGTAGCTGTCAGAAAGATGTACCCATTTAAAGCCATGCTCCATAATCAACTCACAATTCCTACTATGCTAAATTTTGCAGCCCTTGGGGGGGGGGGGAGGAAGAAAAACACACACACACAAACACAGGGAGGAATGCTGCAGAAACTGTTTTGTGAGAGGGAGTTCTGATTTGTCTCCCAATGTAGTGTTCTTGGTTTTGTTATTTTCTTTTTTTTTTTTTTTTTTTTCTCCTTGTGGTAATTGCACACGTAGTTGGTTTTATTTCATACATGCTAGGTAGTAATTAAAATTAGCAATTTGGTTAATCAGCATCTTGGCACCTAGGGCACTAGAAACAGATATATTAAATAATGCCAGAAGTTGTTTCAAAATGAAAACAGACTGATGTCGAGGATCTGTACTGAGGTACCTCCATTGGATTCAGTGCTTCCAAATGACTCAAGCGCAAAAGGGATGAAAATGTAGCCCAGTATTTCAGGTAAGTCTTATCTTCTGCCATCCCAGGTTTCTGACCCTGTTAGCAGCTGAGGAGTTGCTGGTACTTTCTGAATGCTTGGAGGACCTTTGTCGTTGTGAGTTGGTTAGTGGAAGGTTGGGCGTCTGCTTGCAGGCAACAGGTTCTGTGAACTTTGCTGCAGCTTGGGCTGAAATCTTATGTGAAACATCTTGTGAGAGAGAGAAAGATCATGTCTCTGAAGTCTGTCCTCAGAGGTAAACCAAATCTTGCTACACAATGCAAGCCCTAGGACAGATAATGCAGTCCGTATTGCCATGGAGTCATTTTTCCTTTACTTCTTTTATAGCTCAACAATGGGTAGGGAAGCTGTGAGCTTTCCCACCATCCCTGGCCATGTAGCAAGGATCTCCTCCACAGGCCAGTCCCACCAGCACAATGGCAGAGCAGCCTCCTCCGGGAGATGGGAGCTGGTCCAGTGAGGCGAGCCAGAACTAAAACCGAACTGTGCTTTTCTTACTTTTTTTATTGTGCTCCATAAGAGTGGGCATTGGCTGTGTCAGGCAACTGTAGTCTCAGTGGATTGTGTTTGTGGTTGAGTGTTCAAGATTCCTGATTTCTACTCTTGGCACTGCTGTTTGCTCCATGTGTGGCCTTGGAAAACTCACTTCACTTGACTGTGCAGCAGTTTTTTCCTTCTATCAAATGGGGAAGTGACACCTGTGTTGTTGAAGGGCCAAACCGCAGAGAGGATAACCAACAGTGTCTTGCTAATGAGTACAACCTTTTATGTTAGCGGCTCAAAAGGAAAACATTAAAATAAGTAGTGTTAAATGTGAATCTTGCAGCAGTTACCTTCTATCCCAGACATGAACATGCTGAATTCACAGGTTGGTCTTTGCCAGTTCTGTGAAAAGAAGGTATACAGTAAAATTCCACCAGCTGCCAAAGGTTAATGTATTGCTATATTTATTTCAGGGTAATCGTGAGCCTGATCTAGGTAGTAGAAAGGAGTTGTGTCTATCGCAGGATACACAATGGTGGTGTAGGAATGAACAGGAAATAAAGCTCCTTTGCTCCTTCTTCCTCTTTCTGCAATCCTCAGAAATTTTGCTTTGAGGCTACTCTGCTTTATGAGCTCCTAACTCTGTCCAGAACTAATTCTATTTACTGGGTGCATATTTTATGATGGTGAAAGACCGTAGTCTGACCCTTAGATATCAGAGTTGCTCATTTTAGCAAGCAACTAAATGCTAATCAGAATTGGACTGTTAGCTCGTTAGGAAAACACAGGGAAACTACACTTCACTGTTGAGACATCCTCTGAAAATAACTGCTTAATTAGAGACAACCTAGATCACTAGATCCCAGGCAAATCTCCTCCCATCACTCTCACTGCTAACAAACTTATGTAGCTCTGTTGTCTCTGAATAATCAAAAATACCTGAAATCTTACATCCTTGCTCATCTAAATATTATACAAAGATGATATCACTACAAGGAGGGTAGTTTCAAGTCAAAAACGTGGCAGATGATTATTCCAATATGTGACAGTACCTCATAGCTATAGAGAGCCCTTGACAGACCCTGAAATGCCATACAGGCCTGTTTGCTATACTTATTTCCAGATTCTGTAGAGATAAAAGGGGAAAATGCAGTTATGCAATTGTTTTTCAACAAAGGCCTTTCCATGAGATGTCCACAGATCTTAAATATATTTTCCTCAACTGATGCCTTGAAGAGTATCTCCTGTGCTCCGGATAGAAATATATTTAGTGTTGTTGACTGTATGTATAGGTCACCCCCTTATCTCCTCTCTCTCTTACCTTTGAGAGCTCTTGCAAACCCAGAATCTCCCATCAGGGGAACTGAGCCCTGTTCCCACCACCAAAGGCCACCATGGGATAGAGTGTTAGCCCAGACAGGCTCGCAGGCATGTCATATCCACATCACATCTGACCCTCTGCATTAGAAGGCTGGGAGTATTATTTGGAAAAGTCCACATGATGCAGGAAGGAGTCCTTTTGACTCCAGCAGGAACTAGGTGAAGCAAAAGTGATTCCACCTTATTTTTGGCTAAGAGTCTTAAGCCAGTACTTGCCTGTTCCTTGGAGAAGGTGGAAGAGGGCTGAAGAGACCAGGTCTTTGTTACATTTGGCTCCCTCAATGCCCGTAGCTGTAACCTCAGTAGAATCCAGGATCAGCTGCTGCAACAGGAGATGTTTGTAAGGTGTGAAGGCATCAAGCTGAAGAAGTATATGGTAAAACAATACCACATGTTGAAAGCACAATAGCAGTAATTCCGTTTTGGCACAGCCTTCCACATGAAATCCCTTTTAATTTCAGTGACATCACATTCCCAGTCTCAAGGAACCTATAGCAATATTTTCTATGCCATAAATAAATTCACTCAGGGACTAATAAAGCAAACTGTTGCTAATTTGTAATGTGCCACTTTTGCAGCAGTGTCCAAAATTCATATGCTCTAAGATTCCAGAGCTGGAAAGAATGAGGTGGCTTGTCCCTAAACACTGGTTAACTTTTTAAGTTGCACTGGTGTGTCGGGTGCAGTTTGGCTGTTAGTGAGCCCCCAGAGGAAGCAAGGCCATCTTAGCCTACACTCTTACAAAAAGACTATTAAAGTAGACATACAAATAAAACGAAATGCAGGGAAATGATGTCTCTGTGACTGAAGCAGGAATACTTGTGCCATTCAAAACTTGCTCGTACTTCTGACTGTCACCACTGACAAGCATGAGCAACTTTTCCTCAGCATAGGTTACAGGCACAAGTGGGCCTTCTTGTGTGTAGGGTCTCTCTGCTTAGGAGCATGGCAAGGTTCAAGGAGGTCTGGCAGAACTGAGGTCTGGAACAGTTCAGATGAGTGAAAGGGAATGTGACATCTCAGAGATGCAGTTTGGTGCTTTCTTGGATAACAGGTAACAGCTGCTTATTATTCTGATTCTGACTGTCCCTTATGTAGCTCGTTCTCCCTGATTCAGTGTGTTGTGATCTTCCTGTGGGATCTGACCTTGGATTAGGTTGAACTAATCCAATTTTTCCAGAGTAAAAAATACTATACCAAATACTGACATACTACTTCCCCAGGGCAGATCTCTGTTAGAGCTCTCAAGAGACTGTTTTAAATTTGCCCCTTTTGCTGCCACCAGAAAAGGTGATGTTTTCCATTTTTTTAACACCTGGGAATGGAAAATTTTGCTCTTTCAACTTTTGGGGCTCATATCAGTATGAAAACAAGTGTCAGAGGACTGGGATTTCTCTCAGGACACAATGTCTTTTTTTCTGACAGCTCTCTGGGTGGTTCAGGACTGGGAAAGAGTTCAAAGCAACCTCAAAGAGCTGAGTATCCTACAGTTATCACAGAAACATCAAGTCCCTGCATAGCACAGCATTGCCCTCTCTTTGAAAACTGTTTCTGTCCAGGACTGGCCCCATCCTTCAATTATACAGATAATATGCAGCATCCCTTACAATGAAGTTGCACTCTGAACCATCTGATAGATACTCCTACACAAGGAAAACCCACATTAAGCTAATAATCAAGATAGAGCAGGAATGTAGTTTGCTTTAAAATGGAGAGAAAGATTTGCCAGTTCTCTCATGGAGTTATGGTCTGCCACAGACTTTCTACATGATTCTGGATAAATGGGTTAAAGCATGTCATAATAAATAGATGCAGAGAGACCTGACGCATTCTACTTGCATTCCCCGGGAACTGTCTGCAAGTCAGCTCTGCACTTCTAGCTTCTGTGCTGGCATTAACTTGGGTTCACACAGTGCCGAAGGCAGGCAGAGTGCACATGCCTTGTGTTCCCCTCTCAGCATCTGCACTGCACCATCTACAGGCCTCCTGCAAGTGCTCAGGTTCCAGGCTCCTTTCTAGATCCACACCTTGAATTCGGCTGCAGTGGAGGTTACAAACCTAGAATGACTGGGTGCTTCAGTAAGAAGGGATCCCAGATTATTTTTCTTGTTCCTAAAATTATCACTAGAAAGGTCAGTGGACAGCTGGAGTTTGCAGTGGGCTCATTCATACAGTCAATATCTTTAAAGCACTAGGCACAGCAAAGCCCCTCAAGTCCTTCCAGGAGTACCAGCTAGGACATTGAACAACAGGTCTCAGAAACACTGATAGTGAGGATCATTTAATTGCCGTAGACAAACAGTGCCTGACAGCCTGAGCTTCTGCAGTGTTTGTTTTGTTCTGTTTTTTTTTTTTTTTTTTTTTTTTTGACTAAATTGCAGCTCATACCCTGTTAACATTTTCCTGGAGATGTTTGCCAGCACTATGATACTGTTACACCATTTATACAGGGGAGGGCATTACAGCCCTCCCTGAATGTTTGAGGAATTCTTAGAGTTGAAAAGTCCTGCAGTTTTAGCAGTTTCTCATGCTTGCTGTCCATGAGTGACCTAGAATAACTTGCATCCTCTGGAAAACCTTCTCAAATCTTGTCTTGTGGCAAACTTCTCACTTAGAGGGAGATGACAGTTGTAGTGGTTCAGCAGATAAACCAGTATAGATTTAAATAAGGCCTAATAGTAAGAAGTATTGTTGAGTGTTTATTGCAGGGTCAGGATCTCTCATATTAATCTTTCCCTTCAGCACTGGCAACCCACCCAAAAGTAACATCTAGGAATTCAGGTATATGGGACCTGTGGGAACTTTGTAAGTTGCTGCCTGTCTGCAGAGCTGCACTAACAGACTGTACAAGCACTCTGAAATGATGTTTGAGTCAAGTTACCTTCCTGTGCAACTGTGGCAGGCTAAGCGTTGGCACGTGAACAGCTATTTACACTTTATCAGACACATGTTAACATGTTAACTTGTTACATTGCACTAACTTCAACTGTGGTGTGCATTCTTAGTGCATGAGACTCCTTCCTACTCCATCCCTCCGCAAAATGATTATAAACTATAGAGAGGTTTAAGCTAGTATCAACATGAAAATCAATTTTGAGATGCCCACATCACTATTTAGTTTGGATCAGGAGCTCGCTTTTGAAGTGAATCCCTCAGTCTTACTCGTACTGCATTTTGGTTCTTGTTGTAGATTCAGTTGGCTTTTAATCCATGAGACCAGCCTAGCACTAGGCCAAAATAAACTCCTGAAATGCGTATTGTTTTACATCAGGTCCCCACCAGGCTATTGATCCATTCCTATTTGGTCACACCACTTGCCAATTTAGTCAATTTAGGCTTTCAGTTTTAACAGCTTCCTCTGACCCTGCTTCCATTTTTCATGCAACCAGAATGCCTGTTCAAACAGTTTCACTGTAAGTGAGGCACGTTAATGCGGCTCACTTGAGTAGGATTTACTCACTTCAGCAAAGGCTGTGTAGTTGGCCTATGAGCGAAGGTAGCTCCAGAAACATGCTATCATTAACTCTTCCGGCTGTTAGCAGTTGAGTTGGTTGACTTGCACCAACTAAGTGTATTGCTCCCTTGTTAGCTGTAATTTCATGAGCACTCTTATTTTTCTATCAATATGTTTATGTCAACAGCATTATTAAAATAGGATTTTGTTATCCAGATTGTCTGAGGTAATCAAGTCTTGCCACTATTTTAAATCCTTCCTCGTTAGTAAAGGATGGGGTTTGATTATCTGTGATTGTGTAGCCAAAGCAAGATTTCTTTCCCTGACGCTATTTAATACATTGAGTGGAACCTTTTTCGTTTTTTTTCCCCCCTCTTTTTTGTTTTTCTCTTTTTTTTTTCTCCTCAGCCCAGCCGTCTGGTCCTTGCTGGGCTGAAAAGCCACAGAAGCTGTTTTCTGTCAATTCGTTGATATCTTCTTCCTCTCCTAGCCTGGCACAGACTCTGCTTTTGTTAGTTTTCCTTTCAGGAATACATGTGCACTTCAGCATGAGGTCTGACAACCTTTACCCTCCAGGCATGACTAATTCCCATTTACAAGACCACTACAAAATCCATCAGATCAAAAATGTCAGGAAGTCAGGAAAACCCCTGCTTGTACAGCAGGCTGGAGCTGGTCTCCCTGTGCTGCATGACAGTGTGCACTCTGTTGGCCATGCTTTGTTACGATAAGGTCAAGTAGAAATGGCACTTTGAAAGGAAGGGAGGTAAAGGGGAGGGAAGGAGGCTTTAGCAAGCAGCCAATGATGTATTCTTTAATACTGGCTTTTCATAGCCAGACACACTGGCTCTAATAACAGCCAGGGTTAAGGCAATGATATAAATTGAAACTAAGGACATAGGAGATGTCTTCTGGAGCTTGAAAATTTGGGAATCTAGGGGTGAAGACTTCCATGGAGTTGAGTTTGAAAGTGGGAAAACAGCAATACAATGCAGTTAACAAGATTTGGAAGCTGCCTTCAAAGTTTTGTCTTTATGCCTTTATAGCAGTAGTAGTGATAGTCCAGGACTTTTTTTTTTTTTTCTTTTTTTAATGTCTTTCATATGAGAGTATCTCAGAACTTAGACACAGGACGAGTGGAGTAGACTGTCCAAAAGCTCTCTCTGGTGGTCTAATCCACAGCTTCCTTTCCAACCAAACTCTCAATGACTTCAGCTCCCTGTGAGGCCAAGCTCTGAATGCTCCTGAAAAATGCTCCCTACGTGACTGAAATCAATGTTACAGACAATCTGTGGGTGAATCTCTAGACACATTCAGTCATAACCCACAAAGCCAGCACAGAAGAAGAGGAATAAATACTTTCACAGATGTGAGATCTAAAAGGACGAGAGAGCTCCATGAATGAGGCCTCAGAAGGCAGAATGTGACCTTGAATCAGCCGTGGAAGAGTCACAAAAATGAAGTTTGTATTAGTTGCCCAGAGGAAGCCGGAAAAAAAGAGTGTGAGAGAAAGACAAAGTCTAGCAGAAGCAGACCCTGGAGAGAATTCGATATTGAAAATAAATGAAGGATCCCAATTTCTGTTGCAAGCATGACCCTTTGACTTCAGCAGAGCTACAGCAAAGAGAATTTGGTTTTATGGACACATCTTACATACAAATCTTACATACAAATCTGAGCTGGAGTACACAAGAGAGGCACATAGATGGCTTATTCAGCAGCTTTGCTGACTCTTTCACGTGGAATGGTTTGAACCCCTTTTCATTTTCCCCTTTGGACTTCAGGACGGGAATTTCAACATTATTTAAAGCCTTCTCAATCACATCTCTGAAACCAAAACCTGTTATGAACTAAGGGAGGGTGGTTTTGTAGAGCTACTGTTCTAACTTGGGAAGTGCCAAATTCTCTCTGTGTGGGCCTGATCCAAGAGCCATAGAAATCAATCTTAGGTATGCCATACACCTTAGTAGAAATTGGACCAAATTGCAAAAGTTTCCTATACATCTGGCTTATTTCTGTGGATTTTTGCCCACTCAATTTGAGAGAACAATTTATATCATAAGAAACAAACCACTTTTGTTGTGTTTTTCTGTGTTTGGATTTTCTTGCTTAATGTTCTTTCCTTACTGTTACTGGCTGAGAAATGATGGCTATCACTTCTTCATTGTTTTAACAAGACATGAGGAAGAAAAGTGATTCAAATACTTGCTAAAGGAAGTTTTCTCACTCAACTTGAAAACGGAAAAGTTGGTGTTAAAGATGCCCTGCCTGAACAGTAGGAAAAAATGAGATGTCCTTTGTCATTTGATGACCAATTATTTTGTAGTGTCTGAAGCTTTAGTCTGAAAAGCAGCTATGCTAAGACAGAAAATACCAGGCTAACTGAAGACAACTCCTGCCCATGATTGGTTCTTCCCACCTCTGTGTCAAGACAGTGCTCTGAGATACAGGCTTATGAGACTGCATTAAATAACTCTTCTCTTTCTTACTGTCTTTCTTACTGTCTCCCTTTCACAAGAAGGAAGCTCATCGCATCTCAGTGCTTTTCTTACAAAAAGGGATTTATGCAAATGCCACATCAGGAAAGTTAAACCACATCTTCTAAATCTTTATGACTAGGTGCATACTTCCTTTCTCTCTAGCTCCACTGCAAGTGATTACTAAAATATGTTGGCAGAGCTCTCATATGAGTTAGGGCTGGAGGAGCAGAAAAACCATGTGCTTGGCTGAGCTGAGCTATTTAGTTTTCACTAGCTAAGGGTTTAGTCTGTAAATCCCTCGTGTTCAGTGCCCTGCAGTCTGCTGGGGTTCGTGTGGCCTTCGTCATTGCTGTGCCTCAGCTCTGGGCCCCCCAGTGCAGATCCAAGCTCTCTTACATGTCATGATCTGGTTGTGTGACAAAGTGTAGGTTGTCTACACAAAATATACCACCTGCTAGCAGCCTGCCTGTCGGTAGTTTAAAATGCAACCCCAACTGTGAAGGCAAAACCCATTGCCCAGTGAAGAGCAGGGTGGAGGGAAACTTTGTTTCTCTGGGAGTTCTGTCTCTACGATGAAATCCTATGTGGATTCCTCAAGCATTCAGGCTATGGCTTAGCATTCCCTCACGCCATCTCTGCCCAGCCACCTTTTATCAGAGAACTTACAATCATCTGGACACCTATATCCTGTTATCTCCTGTTGTTAGAACAGGAATAAGTTTAGTAGCCTGAAATGAGGGGACTGCTGAACTATAACAGAGACAAAAACATTCACATCTCTTCAAGGCTTCCAGTGCCCGGAGGTACTTCATATTCAAGGGTGAAGAGATATTGTGGAAGTCATCCACTTGCTTGGACAAGGACAAAAACAAAACAAACAGGAGTGTTTCATCTTTTCTTTCTTTCTTTTTTTTTCTCTAAATCTTTTTAATCAAACAAGTTTATAGTTTGCATTTTTGACAGCTTATGCTAATGATTTTGTACAGTCTGTAGGATAAATATCTTCCATGGAAATGAGGGCAATTCTTTTACTTATTTCTACTCTATGCTACATATGTATATGAAGAGACAGAGAGGGAGTTGCCCATAACACTCTTTTTAAGCTTTTTACAAGGATGTGAGTGGTGTGGACAACTCCATAGGAGGCACCTGCAAGAGGATGAATTTTACACTCTTCTCCAAATCATATGAAGAAGCTATTAAAAAGCAAATTGAATGGCTTACTGCCAACAAGGTGAAGTGGTGTACCTGCTGAGGGTCATGTCAGCAGCTGTTTTCAGTCTCCCTTCTCTCTCTGCCCCTATGAGAGTGTGGTGTTTCTTGTTTTGGATTTAGGGTTTCTTGTCCCTCCCCCTCCCCCCCCGCAATATACCAACTCAAAAGCAATAAATATTTTAGAACAAAGTTGGAGGGACTCATTTAGGGCTGGTTCTGACCATAAACATGTGATGAACGGGCTTCAATTTAAATGCTAGCGGTTGGGGTACTGGCAGGTGGTGGCTGCCACTGCAGTCCTACAGCATCTGTGCCTTTCAGCCACACTGGACTGCATTCAATGAGGCAAATTTAGTAAGGGATTAGCCTGACCTCCAGGATTTCTGAAGCTGCATTTAAGAACCCAGATTATGGAGAAACGAAAGATGTCTGAAGAAGCCTAGCTCTCCAAAGGAAATAATCTCCATCACCCATACTAAACTTTGTTAGAATTGCTCCTTCGCAATTTGTCCCTTCAGTCAATTTTTTAATGCATGTGCAGAGAAGGCAGGAGACCCTCACTTACACAGTATAATTGATGAAGTGATGTAACTCAGTGCAAATCCATCAACTTGAAAGAGTTACTGCTGGATTATATCAGTGAGAACCTGAAAAACTACCCACTGTAAATATAGCGTGTAACTGATATAAAGGCAAATGCTGGAAAACCTCAAGGATGCCGAGTTCTGATTTAGGATGGCTTTATTTCAGTCAAGTAAATACTGATCTGGGATGTAAAGCTGCTACAACAAATCAGTTCATGTTTCTTTTTATTGGCCAGCAAGAGAGAGATGTCTCTGAGAGATAGGCTTTACTACATGTAAATGGAAACATTTCTGACTTGATCCACTTAAAGGAAGTACTGTGTGCTTCTGGGTTATATGGACCAAGTATTTATAAAGGTCTTCTGAGCTTAAGGTTTGTCATGATCTTCTCTCAAGGATCTGATCCTGCATCTTTAAAAGGGCTGGATTGAGCTTTACCGTTGACTTGAGAGGCTGCAGCTTTTCCCTGGCTGAGGATCTTACTAAGCTTATTATTATGAATCTCGTATTATTATTATGAATTAACATGGTGTTAACCAACAAAGTAATGGTACTGGGCAGCAAAAGATCTGGAATGTAATAATTGGGGCTTTATTGCCTGTTATAAAGAGACTGTTGGAGGAAGTTAGGCAATTCCTGAGCCTAGCCTTGCAATTTTCTACTGAGTAAGCTAATGCTAGCCTTTTTTAATTGAAAGCTGTACAGGACTTTTGGCAGGGAAAAATCCAACAACTGTAGATCATTTTATAAAAAATAAATAAACCCTGTCATCTCTGACAGAAGTGTCACATTGGTTTCCATTTAGAATTGAAAAAAATGAGGCTAAAGACTGTTTATTCCTATTATTTTCCTCTGATCTGTTTCTTTCTTTGCTTGCCTATGTGGGTGGGTGGCTTTTTGAAGTTTTTATCTTGCTTCATTTTGCAATTTTTTATGACCCACGTTTTGATGCGTCGCAGTTCATCTGCAAACTGCAAGGCTGAAACACATGAGAAGGCAGTGTTTAGTTTCTCCTTGGAAGTCAAATACGTAGTAAGTGGGTAGCTTATAAATTTAGGGAGTCGGAGGAGAACAATAAAACTATATGTTTAGGAACAGGGGACATTTCAAAAAGTCCAATGACCGCAGTTCCTGTGCAGCAGAAGACGTCCTTTCCTTCTCCCTCCTCCCCCTGTTTCTGAATGATTTTGCAGAGTGCCTATGACTAAGGCTTAGCTAAACCGCAAGTGCCATAGCCTGGAATGATAATCAAAAAAGATGCGTGTTGTTATAAACACTCAATCATTCTCCTTCTTTCTTGTGGAGTTGTTATTAAGCCCAGAGGTTCAGAAGTTCAAAAATATAAAGGAATAATTTGTACAAGAAAAGAAAGGAGTCTATTTCACAAGCCATTGATGCTTCCACTGGGAATTAGCAGTAGCTGTTTGAGTAGCCGGGGTCATACAGAGCAACCATGCATTCTGCTCCCACTTAGGAAACCCCTAATTTTTAACTTTTTAGCAGCCACAAGCTTAAGTTTCTGGCAATGAAAAGTGGAGGGAATGTTTGAGGAGCTCTTATTAAAAAAATAAACGTCAAATGATGATTGACTCTCGTTTTATGTCTCTAGAAAGGAGCCCATAAATTTCAACAGTTTTCTCTTCAATGGCTACTTGTTCTTTTGTGGTTGATGACAACTTTTATTTTAAGCAAGCTCAATTCTTAAATTAACCCTTGTGCTGACTCAAGTCTTCTTGTTTATCTTTGTCTTGCCTCCCACGAATGGAGAAGAGCTTAGCATATGATAACATATCCATTCCCATTTCATAATTGATATGAAATGTGGACATCAGTGTGTCACTCAGAGCTTCAAAAGGAAGGAACTGGACTTCAAAACTTCTGCTCCTAAAAAGAGCACTGAGTTCTCAGTGAGACTCTCCTTTGGGACATAAGACCTCTAATAGACAGATGAATATTTAAGTTTTAACCTATTTGAGAGCAAACACTACAGTTTAGTGGTGCTCATTCACATTTCCAATCCCACCCGGTGTGGATTGGTTACAGCAGTCCCTCCTTTATCATTTTTTCAGTGTGAAGAGTTTATTATTTTTTGGTTAATTCTTTTTCAATTTCTATCAGTATAGAAAGAGCAGAGTTTTTTCTCTCCATCATTTGTGCCCAAAGCAAAATGTTTTGAAAATGGACAAACTAAAATGCAACTTAGCTCCCTAAGAGCAAAGAGGAGAGGTCACCCCATCAGAAAAAAAAGGTCAGAATTTGCAGTTTAAACAAGACTCCAGGAAGTATTTGTCTCAGTAATCTTTGTATCCCAATTCTTAGAATCTACTCATTTTTAGTTACCAGAACTCAATAAAGAATGTTTCCCAGGTAACTTCTTTTGCCAAGTATTCACTTCTCCCCCTTGTATATTAACAGTCTGACATTTTTCTCAGATGTATTCATGGTTTAGAGTCACTTAACGAATAATTCCAGATCCGCAGCTCTCTTATGAGTAGTCCTGAGCGTTTGTTATCAAAATCCAAACTAAGTTGCTTAACATTTGATAACTATCGCTCTCAAATTCTTAGGAACAATTAAATGTTACAGATAAGTACAGAATATAAACACAAGACAAAATTCTCTGCTGAAGCAAATAAGCAGAGCATGGTTGCAGCAAGCTGAACAGGCCAACCTACATCTGGAAAGGAGTTGGTCTGTAAAACCATCTCAGCCTGCTCCTTTCTTACCTGCTTTAGGGAAGGTAAAAAGATCACTGAGCAGGGAAGAAATGCTGAACAGATGTTAGCTTCAAAATGAGCTGATTCCCCACAGATTTGTGGAAGAGGTCATTACCTACCCCCTGCATCATCCAGTTCTCCTCCTCCAGGGCAGTGCAGGCTAGGATGTCAGCAGGTGGGAATCAACGTGGCTCTGTTGGCATCATTAATTGTGCTAAATCACACCAGGTCAGACTCTGGCTATGAGACTCCTTGTGCTCCTCTCAATTAGGCTTGAAAAGTTAAATCAAATGTGAAAGTACTCAATCCTCTCCCCATAGTACCTCCTATTGCTGCTTTGAGATGCCTTGTAGGGCCTCTTCCATACTGCCCCAGGTAGGAGAGTGGGCAAAAGCCATCTGAGTGCAAGAATTGCAGCCCCAGCTGTGGAAACCAGTACACCTATCGTGGATTATTCCAGTGCAAGATCAGAGAGCTGCCTTCACTTTAGGGCTTTTGGGCATCTCTGAGCTGTGTCCCTATGCACAGTGCTGCCAACAGCTGTAGGACACCAAGGAACCTTTCCTGAGAAGCACAGCAGTGTAAGAAACAACTGGCTGAACATTTAGCAAGTGCTGCAGGGGATGGTAGCATGTGCCAATTTGCTGCTGCACATGTGTGTGTCGTTAGCAAGTGGCAGTATTAATCAGGCAAGGAAAAGCAGGGAGGGGGGAAAAAGTTTTTGTAGGCCTCCTTTTAGGAGGAGAAGAGCCTAAGGAACTGGGATGAAGATAGAAGATGAATCAGAGGCTTAATGCTTTTCGAGGTGTTTTCTCTGCTATTTATGTATATAGACAAGAGTGTTGTCTGAAAACAGCATTAATTTTTGTAGATTTATTTCTAGTATAGGAAATACCTGATTTTCAAAGGTATTCTAAACTTTGAAATGAATAGTCTTTTAGATCCTTTCTTTCTAGTTAAAAGAAAATAACAATTACTTGAATTAAGTATTTCCTTGGATTTTGCCAGTTTATGTAAACATTTTACAGCAAGAATCCAATTTTTGGCTGTAGCTAGGAGAGCAAATATCTCAAAGACTACTCTTTAACAGCATATTCTTGTAGGTAGTTGGTTGCATAAGCTTTCTCTGATGTAACTGAAGGCTCTTCAACCTAGATATAAAAAGGCTCAAGCAATCTGGTCTCTTAAGTCCCAATGATAACAATCTAGTTGTCTCCTGAAATGTATCCTCTTGTAGTTCATAAACAACAGAATTGCATTGAGGGGCTATAATATATAGTAGAAAATAGTGTCTGAATTTATCATTCTGACCTTGAAAGCCAATGGAGTAGTTCATTATAAACAATTTTATGATTTTTTTCTTTCTTGGCATCTTGACTGTGAATAGATTGCTGTTTTGTTGAAGCTATTTGTTAGCTGAATTTATTTGCTGAATAATTGATGCAAATAGTGAATAGTAAGTAATTATTCTGGGTATCTACTACTTTAAAGCCATGTACTTGGCTACAAGTCAATGATATTAGAAATTTGAGCTGCTGTGATTTGATGGGTAGGTCACTTTCTCTCCTCGACTGAATATTGAGTAATTTTGTGTAACTTGCTCCTTCCAGGCAGAAGTCCTGTAGACTGCGACACAGCTGTAACTCTATACAGTGTGTATTGGAGCCACAGCACACCACGGACCACAAGGGCAGGGTAGCAGTTTGATGTTTCCTCCTCATCCCTCAGTGCAATCCTGCCTTTGTGGAAAGCTTCCCTGTCTGCCTCTGAGCTTGGAAGCAGCAATTTTTGTCTCCAGCATCTCTGACTCTGCATTTGCCCTTTGCTGCATCTCCCTCAAACAGACAGCTGAAGTGGGCACAGCTGCATTTATTTCTTGTTAAACTCCCAGCTGTATCTGTAGCTTTTTGTAGCTATTCCCTCAAATGCAAGAACCTAGGTATAAGGTTAGTACTGGTTGCTGCTCCTCCAGTGCAGTGTAAGGTGGCTGTAGGATTTGTAGTAAGGGTTGCAGCTCCACGTAAAACGTCTGTTCATTAGTGTATGAATAAGTGAAAATATTTTAAGGAGTATATCTTCCAGTCTGTTTTTCCAGGCTGGCCAGAGGTATCAGTTGCCCCGCAGAACGATCCCAGAAAGGCCCCTTTGAAAAAAGTGCAATGGTGTAACTCTAGCCTTGCACACTGAGCCCTCCTAAAAAGTGCCTACTTGTCTTCCCAGTGAATTATGATTGATCACCTTCAGTGCCCTTTTCCAGGCTTTGAAAAAATAAGCAGTTATTCGTAGGATTTTTGTAGCCCACTATTGTTACTTGGGACTATAATGTCACTACCAAATTGGTTTCCTGACAAGTTGCCTTTGCTCTGGCTTTTTGCTGAAGACGGGGTTGGCTTATGGCTTACAGCATTGTCTGTTTAATCACGGTCTGATTTCTGCACCCCAAACTCAGCTGCTGACTGTAAGAGGAACAGGATGGATCGTCCTTTCTGGGCCCAATGGCACTTGGGTCAAGGCAACATGTTGACGTAATTAGTCTTTATTCATACAAGCCATTCAGTTTATGCTGGATCAAGCCCTTTCCCTGGCAGTTGTAAGCAAATGAGCCTTTTGCACAAGCTGCCAGTGTGATAAGCAACGCACTGCATTGCTCTCATATCGGCCTCCTCTCCTCTTGCTTGGGTAAAGCAAGAAGGCTGCAGTGACCACCAGTACTCCTCAAACTACCTACTTCAAAAAGCCTGGACTGTAACCCTGAAACTGGTCCTGAGGGTATAACTATGAGTTTCTAGGAACAAGGTAAAAAAGAGTGGATTGTTCTGCAACTTGGTGCTGGTGAACCCCTCTGAGAATTACTGTATCCAGTACCAGCTCCTCATACAGGTAGAATCCCATCAGCCGTCTTGGTTAACAAAATGTTTTTCCTAGAAGACCTGAAGTGAGCAGGTTGCAAAGTCAAGCCCTAGATTTACTAACAGATGCAGGGTACTCTGTGGTTTTTCACCATGTCCACCATATATTGCCAGCAAGAGCATTTTGCATAATAAAATACATTCAGACTTGAAATAATACTAAACTTAATCCCTTCCCTTGATCAGTTCACCTGCCTGCTTCCTCTTGAAGGTTTCTCATGCTGTCCCAAACCTTGACATGTTTTTTTTCCTGCTGACCTCATGAGGATGCTGTTACCTTCAGGCTGAAGAAATATTCCCTTTCCTACAACTACTTCCTCAATCAGGCAAAGGTGAAGACTAGAAAGCCAGGACAGTTGTTGCCCCAAACAGTTTGTCCTTGTCCAGAAGCTATTGATCTGTCTGGCTTGCTAAAAAGTGCATCCATTCCTGAGCAGCAGTGCTTTACAGTCCAGCATGCAAACGTGCACTGATTGGCACCTGCTCATGTTGACACCCTGGGTGGGGAATTGGAAATTAAGGAGCAGATTTTTGTCCCCTTCAGCCGTGCTGGGAAAGCGATCTGGGAATGGAGCCGTGCTGGCATTGCAAGGTGTTAAGCTGGAATAGCCGAAGGAGTTAATCTGCTGCTGCACTGTAATATAATAGAAAGAAAAACAGGCCTGTGGGGCTAGCCCATTTTACTATGTAGCTTCAGCTGGTAATTAAAAAGAAGCAGTTTAAAATTAAGCAGTAATATGAATAAAATCCCAAATTAAATATACCCAGGATAGGTTGGATTTTCAATGGGTGGATGTTTAGCATATCATTAAACTATTTTTTTTCTTTTTTTAATATTTCAGGCTGGGTGCCTAAAGCCAGGAGTTCCCCAGATCACCAAGCGCTTTGTTCTTCTCCTTGAGGGTGCCCCTTTCATTACAGCTCAATTGTCGTTAGGGCACAAGCCAATTTGTATGCTCCGCTCCAGGCGTGTTCCCACATTCCTTCTGTTACGGTTGTGACAAAGTAGAAATGAAAACCCAGATGGGTCCGGTAACAATTTTACTTGTGATTCCAAAGTGCAAAAGTGGTTTCAGGTTCTTGGGAAGGATTTCACGTGCCCCCTTTGAAACTGGTGATCCTGAAAATGGGGACAATGTGCCCATTTAAAGTGGAGGAAAGCGATTGTGGGCACTGCCCTTTGGGTCCCAGGCGTCCTGCCAGGCCTCAGTTTGGGGAATGCAGTTGCTGAATGAAGTAACAGGCTCAGATGGCAAACTGGAGTCACTGCCAGTATGTGTGGATCGGGCAGCCAGCTCTTCTTAAATAAATGGAGTGTAGGGGGTTGCTAATAAGGAGTGAGATACCGGCGAGACAGGGAGTAGAAGAGCCTGATCTGCTCGAGGACAGTAGAATACGTCCTCTGTGGGAGGGTGGGTGGCAAGGATGAGGCAGACCTGGGACCGATGGGATCGCCTGGCTAAAAACAGCTCTGTCTTCCTCTACGCTGTCTGAGCAAAGCTATTCTTCAGCTTCCCTATGGCCTGGATGTGTCATTTTAGCCTGTTGTTGGGTGTAACGTGGTGCCTTGCCATTTGCTTTGGGGAATTGAGCCCGTTCGCATCAGCTGAGGGTGCCAGCCTTTTCTTCTCTTAACTGGCTTTCTGATAGTTTTATTTGAAAACTCAAGTGAATCTGGTTAAAATCAAGCCCAATTGCCAGCAACTTAGCCCTGGAAAATTTGTTATTTCCACAGGTTAATACAGAAGGTATAAAGAAAGATGTGGAAGGAAACAATTTACATGGTTCTGTCTGAGTTGATTAAAAAACTAATATGGAATTTTTTTTATGTTACGGGCAATTCTGGACATCAGTTTTGTACCTAGAGCTTTGTTATTTAGGAGATTTACAGACCTGTCATTTTAATGACCTAGCTTAGATGGCTTCCAATGAGAACTTGTTTTGTTCTTCTGAGCTGCTCTCAGTTCAGCTGTAACAAGGAATACTTCATTGTCTCCCTTGAAAATGTAGTGTCGCGTCAGAGGTCTGAATTTATTTTACTGTTTGCATTTCTGTTTGCAAGATCTAACACTGCAGTCTTAATGTCTAACCAACAAGAGTTTAGATCTGAAACCTTCGGTGCTAGACAATGTGTTGGTTACTGCAACCTGCACTGAAAGCAGGGAAACATTTGTGGAATGAGATTGCTCAGAATATAACTCCTCCATTGCCAAAGCTTAACCTTTTGGGTAGGTTTAGTCATCAAAACTAACCCATTGAAGTTAGTACCACCCAGGGAATAAAACTACTTATGTTTGCAAGGTTGGGTCCTCATTCAGTAACTTTGTTAAACGTAGACTTCAAACTGAGAGGCTTCAGGGATAAGTGTGGTTTTAATCACTTATCTATGTGCCTAGCTGAAAAAGGCCGTATTTAAGAAATTGAGCCTGTGCAAGAGTACTAGGTACAAGTAAATCCCACACGCAAAATCCACAGAAGCCATACATTTAGACTGCAAATTTAACAGAAGCAATTCTATCCCTTACAGTGTTTCAGTTTTGATTAAGTTGCAGATCTTTCCTCCCATTATTTCTTCACTCATTCACCTAAGCTTGAATTTTGGCAATTTAACCAAAGCAGAGAGTAATCCAGTAAACCAGTATACAGTTACTGCTGTCTCCTGCCACTGACTGAGAAAAAGGAATGAGTTGGTCTAGTATGCTTCAGGCACTAATAAAAGTCCCTGGAGCACACGGAAGGTGGCCCCATGATGAAGAGAGACCACGTTACCTTATGTACATAAACATGCATTTTGTTCTGTATTAAGTATATTTTATGCTCAAGGGACAGACATTTCAATGTTCTAGGTTAATAGCTTTATTCTTCCCTGGCTTGAAAGAATGCTTTTTTGCTAGGCAAGGTAGTCACATTCATCCTTCTGTAGAGGGGGACCATATCTGCTCCTATGGAAGCTAATTTGACTTCAGATGTGGGAAGTGGGTATAATAGGAGAGTGGTAAGCACCAAAGTGAATGTCTCCCTGATCGCTTCATCTATGGCAATGCACTCAGTTTGGAATCATATTTATGTTGGCCATATTTGCCTTCAGTTTGTACCACTAATGTCTCTCTTACAACTGCCGCTGACTTCAGTATATATATTTAAAGCTTTATTTTGGGGTATTTTGACCTTTTTAAAGTGCACTGTTTATAGTCTGTAAAAATTAGGAAAGATATGTTTCTAAAGTGCTTTCAAAATGGTAATTTAGAGTAGGGTTTTGATAGTCTTAATTTGCTTCATGGCCTTGTGCAACAGAAGACTTGAGTATCTACATGTAAAAGCTTTATTTAGCTCACCTATTTTACCAGATAGCCCACCAAAACCCTCAAACAAAGGGCTTCCTTGGGACGTTCTCTAGGTTCGGAACATTTCAGTTGATAAGAAAACTCTGAAGAAAATCCTTCTCCACTTTGCTAGAATGGCCAAAAATACAGTTGGTACTAGTTAGAGCTGAAGATGTGCCTGTCCCAGCCCCTGCTGAAGCCAGTAACTTTCTGCAGAAGCTGTAGCATAGGATGGTCTGCCAGGGAAATGGTTAACGGAGAGCTGCTATGAACCAAGAGTGTTCTGCTCTGGCCAAGGCGATGGTGTGTTGAAGACCTGAAGCTGAGGGAGCAGAGGTTTAGGTGTGTGCATCACAAAAGATTTCTATTTTGTCTAGAGGTTGATTCTGTTGCTTTGAAAGCCTTGATTCAATGAAATAAATAATTAAAATACCAGCAAACTTTTTTTTTTCTTTAAAACACTTCTAAGTTCATCACGGGAGCTTTGCATAAAGAGAAAGGTCAGTGGGCTGAAGCCTATACTCTTCAAGCTCTTGGAAATAATCTTAAACCTCTGAAAGAGCTTTGGGTGTGCAAAGACTGAAGGCTTGAGCCTAATCTTACAGTTTTCCCAGCATCAAGAAAACTCATTTAGCCCTGGGGCTGCAGGCTGCATGCTGTTGGCATGCACGCTTTGCCCCGGGCCATGCCTGTATATCACAGCCGTGACTAACTCAGGAAGATGTGTCGTGGTTAGGGGGAGTTCTCCAAGCGCCTTGGCCAAATTCAGACACTGTTATTGAACTGGTTAATTGGCAGTTTTAAAGGGGGAGGAGGGAGAAAGCAAGGTCCTTGGGTCTCCCTGGTCAGTGCCAAGCCACAGACTGTTAACTACTCCTGCCTTTCAGAAGCAATAACTGCGGGTTTGGGGAACATATGGAACCAACTAGCCGAAAGGCTTTTATGAGGAGCTTTAACAGGGGGCATGGTTTTGTGAGCAGAAATTCCAGTGGATGAGTTAATAGTTTCACTTTCCTTAGCTGTCCCTTTATAGAAACAACAACAACAAAGTCAAATGCATTCCTCCCGTGGCCCTGGCTGCACAATGTCCCGATGCATCCAGGATTTCTTTAGGACACTGGGGGAGTCCTTTAGTAGGCCCTCAGGGATCTGTTTTTTTGGAGCTATTTCCTGGTGCTGACCTCATTAGGTGAGTTTCACAGCTCACTAATTCCTAGCAACAGCACAAGAGATTCAAGGAGAGGGGAAACCCGTCTTCTGGAAACCAATAGAACTGAGCAGATTTGCGCAAATGCCTTTGTTACTTTCCATTAATTTGGAAAGTCAGGGACTTAGGGTTTGGGGCTTTTTTCTTTTTTTCCTTCCCCCCCTCGCCCGGCTATTATTTTGGCCTGAAAGTGGATATTTGATTTTCTATTTGAGTAGAGAGAACAATTGCAACAAATAATTACTCTTGAAGAACAGTATACCTCAAAATACTTATATTGCAGTTTGCTTTGAACTGAGCAAGGGAGTGGGCATACCTACTCTTGAACTGCAGTTTGGACACTCACTGGAGATAGTTATGCAAAAACTTCCAGTAATGCTTATTTAGTATCTGCATTGCGGTGGCACATGTCCAGAACAAAGCACAAGAAAAAAAATAGCTCCTGTTGAAGAGATGAGATATCAATACAGAATTTAAGAACTAGTTTTTGCAGTCTTCTTGCTAATTGTGGTGCTATGTAGATGTCATATCTCCAGCTACAGTATTTATAGTTCAGCCTGGTTAAGCTTAGAAGTGGAAAGTCATTTC
This sequence comes from Rhea americana, assembly GCF_003343005.1. Lineage (NCBI taxonomy): Eukaryota > Metazoa > Chordata > Aves > Rheiformes > Rheidae > Rhea > Rhea americana. The sequence continues at coordinate 5,306,717 of NW_028186390.1, forward strand.
TCCCCCATGACATAACAATAAAATTCATCTGAGCACCAGAAGTTGGTCAGAGTTTTCCCAGAGTTTCCTTATGTTCTCAAGTCTCCTTTATAGTAAGCGCACCAGAAGAACACAGATCTACTTCTTTCAAATTAACTCAAATTTTGATTCTTCTGTTGTGTGTACTTCCTGAAATTGTTTTCTATTGTTTTAGTAAAATATAAATTATAAAAATTTAGTGAATAGTAAACATTTGTTACATTTAGTAGAACATAAAAATGCTAGGGACCGCTAGACTGTTTTGTCGGGCAATCAAACTTCCTGATCTTATTTAGAGATAGTCTTGTTAACATTATTGTAAGTGCCTATGAAGCTGTTTTTCCTTCATGACACTATTTTGGAATGTGGTAACACTAATTAAGAGGTGGCTGTGGCAACCTTAGCAGTGAGTTTGAAATCCTTAGTGCTGCCTCCTAGGTAAGGTGATAAGCAAGAGTTGAGCTGTTGTTAGAAGTTGGGGAGCTCCAAAAATGTAGTTACAAAAGAAAATAATTTCTCACAAAATATGTGAGTGTTTTGCTTGGGAAGATGTAACACAAAGTAATCAACCAAGATCAATCTGTTCTCCCATGCAAAAGTCTTAAAAATGTAGAGCTGGAGAAATGTAGCTGTCTTGTGTGTCTTTGAGCCAGCGTTTGGTGGTGATCATTGTGAAGAATCCATATATTGAATAGAGTCTTTTAGAATAGTGAATATCGTATTTCCTTCTTCACGCTGTTTAGGAGAAAAAACTTATGAACAGCTGACAGGAACCAGACATGATACAGTATTTGACAAGGGGTAACTTGACTTTTGTCTTCTGTTTTTTTTTTTTCCCCTCTTCTCAGCTAGAGTCGAATGTGTGCAAGATGAGTAAGGAGAAATCTTTCCTGCACAAAGACCTTGATTTCTCTAGCTGTTGTGCACATCACTAACATTGCACTGGGCTTTTGACAGCAGCCTTAAAACTTATACTCTGAAGTCACAGACTTGTGGCACATTAAAACATGATTTATGAAGGTTTGAGAGAGTTCCTTGGAACAGGCAGAATTTTGTCTAGCTGGTTGCTGTGCTCCCTAAATCCAATATGATGAACAACAGGATTTCTAGTGGAAAACTTTTAAGAGTTCTTGAGCCCAATTCAGGTCTATATGTATTTATTTCCCCTCTTAACCTGAAAAGGTTGCAGTGCTTTCTTAGATCTGTTTCTTTGGAGATGAGTTTACCTGCCTAAAAAACAAATCTCATTAAAATACCACTTAAAACCAAACAGCTTCTCCCCACCTCCAGCTACTCTCATGGGCTTGCAAAAACAAAGTTCAAACTGTTCCAAAGCAAATTGCACAATTGCTGATACTGTGGTGTGTACATCAACACTCGTATACAATGCCACTTCCCTTTGAAACCTCAAGACCCAATACAAGTTTTATCTGTTTGTGTTATGTAAGGGGGCTGAGTTTTTTCTTTTTCCTTTTTTTAACATTTCATGTTTTGAAGTTGAAAGTGAATGGTTTAAACGTGCAAGTTGATCTATGTGTAAGGAGGATTTTTTGCAGCCCATGCTTTCCATTAATATTTGACTTCTACCTCTGTAATCCAAGAGGGGAAAAGTATTGCTTGTGTGTCAAGGTAATTGCTGAAGTTGTTAGGTAGATCTTAATTATACTTACCTGGTCCCTTGTGGAGTCCTGCAGAATGCAGTAAGCCTGCACATGGGTGGATCAGGCTCGTCTCCGCAGATTCAGCTGCAACTGAAGTGCCCAAGATCCTGGACATGAAGGAGCACAGGAAAAAGCAGAGCAGCAACACAGATACTGTTAGGTGAAGGCAAGAGCAGTTGGTTCGCTAAGAAAGAAGAGTTGGAGTTCTGTTGCTTTTTTTCCCTCCCAAGGGTCTTTCACAGAAGCTTGGCCATGGTGCAATAGCCGGCTCCCCCATTCTTCCCATTCTACTGCTTTTCCTCCTGCCTTCCCATGGCAGAAATGGCCTGGCCAAGCCTCCTCCATCCTTAAAATAGCAATAATTTCTGCCAAAAATTCTGGGCCAGTGGTTCATTGTGTAGCATGGGTTTGGTGAGTTGGTGGTATCTGCTCTGAACTGGTGTCTCCAAACATCACAGTAAAATCACTGTGTTGAATTGCTGCTTTCCACAGGAGGATGGCACCACTTGGTTAAAAAGGTACCTGGCAGGGTGAAAACCACCTTCAGTTGCCTGATCCATTGCAAACCAGGGCCATGGACTTCAGTGAAAAAAAAAAAAAAAAAAAAAAAAAACTTCCAAAGTGCAAGTATGTAAGGATCATAAATTATGAGAATAAAAATACACATTCCCAGAGACATCATAACTTACCATTGCTTCCCAGGACAAATACTGTCTGCTATATTTATTAGGTGGGACCATGTACAGGCAGTTGCTCTAAGTATGTTTATTTTGAAGTCATCAGTTGTCTGGTAATCTCGGGCACCTCTGGGAGATTTAACTCAGAGATTTGGACTGGAGGTCATGGAGTCACTGATAATATGATAGAGAGAAGGAAAGAAAACAGTGTTGTTTTTGTGGCATTACCTGAATAGTAAGGAAAAATAAATTCAGGTTTTAAGGTAGATTTAACCTCACTCAAATGGAAGAGGTCTACAAATCCAACAAATGAGCAGGTGATGGTTGCAAGACCCCACTTGTCCAAGTCTGATTTAAGCTGTGTGACCAGAAAGCATGATGTTTATGGCTATTAATAAACTGATTTCCAGAGAAATCCTGCTTGAAGTGGTTGAAGTTTTGTTTTAGCATATTCAAGTGTTTGAGTTTCTTATTTTAACTTCCATCCTAAAGTAAAACCTCTGGAGTGTCTTTTTGACTGCTAGTTTCAATCCGGAGATTAGCTCCCCTGCAGTGTTAGCGGAGTGCCACAGTTTAGCTGGCAGGCAATGTTTCTGGGTCTTTTCATTACGTAGGTGCAAAGAAAACATAAATGTCCTCATGTAAAAACTGGTACTGAAGTCTAATTTCTGGAGCATTGGCCTCTCATCTCCTTTGTAAACTCTGATTAACTCCTCCTCTCTTGGGGATCATTTAGTGTCTTATCAGAAGTTGCCTCTTCTGCAACTGGGCACTTAACTTCAAGGAACATATAGTCAATTATCGTTAAGACCTCTAACCCTCTGCGAATCAGACTGAAATCAGCTAATATGTTCCAAATTTATTAGGAGTAGATAGACCCAGAGCATGACTGCGTGAGACTTGTTTCCTCAGGAAGCCAGAGTGAAAGATAGCATAGAGAATACAGTAAGGATTTGTTTAGGTTGTCCTAAATATTTTATCATAAAACACACTATTATCTTCAGGATTTGGTAGTGTGTATATATGTGTATGTATTTTTCTCTGTGTGTGTGTGTGTGTGTGTGTATGCATATACATCTATGTATGTATATATATCCAGCAACATCCATTGTTGAAAAAACAAAAAAGAGAAAGCTTTTACTAAAAGCTTTTTGGGAAAACCTCTACTCTCACTTTTCCTATCAACATTTCTCTAAGCTTTTATTTTTATTAATCAAAATGTTTAGAATCCCCAGGAAATCCTGGAGTGAACCATTTCCTCTTCAAGCTGTAGCCCTTGGGGGACAGTGAGGGAAGCTCAGATCCTTTCAAAGGGTAGGAAATCTTTAAACTGTACTTTCTGCAGATTTTTTAAATTACAGAAAAACTAAGTTGAGAAATGCTTATCTTTAGACTGAAAAGTTTGAAAACTGGGAAAGCTCTTTGTGGGAAAGCCTGAAGGGAACCTTAGATGTGGACAAGGAAATCTTTTAGGCTTGGATCTTAAGAGGGAACCAGTTGCAGAACTGAGGTGTAACAGGTTCAGTTGAAAACCTCTCTTTATATTTTCTGAAGTAAAATAAAAATAATATTTGCTTTCCATAGCTAGAATTTGTATGCTAGTTAGCATGTAACAGCTTTGTATTAAGAGACTGTTATGGGGTTAGGTTTAGTGCAGTTGGTTAGAGTGTGGTGCTAATAATGCCAGGGTCATGGGTTTGATGGGCCTGTATGGGCCACTTGCTTGAGGGCTGGAAGAGATGATCTCCAGAGGTCCCTTCTAGCCTTACCAATTCTATGATTCTAATGTACTGGAGATAATTATGCATTTTATTACTACTTTTAAAATTTCTCAGGTCAAGTTTGTTGTATGCATGAGGTTTTGCAGAAGTAAGACCAATTGACTGTTTTGATTCCTTCAGATAAATTTCAATGGGAAATTTTTATTAATAAACAAATAAAAGCTTCCATATTGCAAAGGCATATGTACATCGTTAATTTGAAACTCCTCTGGGGTTCACTGCTTGAAGTGGGTTCAGTTGCTTAAAGTAAAGCATGTGGGTAAGGATACAACTGTGTCACAGTCTGCAGTCTAGCTGGGCCAGTTGGAGCTCAGCATGGGTTACTCTATCCAGATTTTGAGATGATTGTTATTCACTGTGATTAAGAGTGCACTGTTATAAATGAGAGAAGCTGAAAATGTGGTGAAATATGAGGTTGAGGGATGCAAGAGTTATTTTTTCATGAAAAATAATCTTCAAGATGACACATCAAAATAACTTTTCAGAAATTGGAATTCACAGTTGCCACAGATCAGTTTCTTCTAGGAAATGTGTGTTCACTTATTTCTGTAATTTGTGATAAACTCACTGTCTTAACTGCTGTGCTTTTGATTGCTCATCTACTTTTTTATCAGGTTTCCTTGGAGAATTCTTGGAAAGCTGAATATTGAAAGCTCAGACTCAGTAGTTCAGTAATCAGTATAAATCACTCCCACAGTCCTTCACAAATATATAAAAAGATGTAGTAGCTCACATGGACTTTAGTAGCCTTTTATGTAATGCAAGAAAAAATGTTGGCTTTATGGACAATTTTTCCTTGATTATCCAAATTTAGATAGTAAAGAGTGCTTTTGTTTTCTCTGTAAAAGTGTCCATTTCATATTTTCAAATTTACTGAGGACACTCTAGTCTGCTGCTGCAGTATGACAAACCAGTCATCCACTATCCACTTCGCAAAAGGGTAGGTGGAGGGGGAAGGCTGAAGGAGGGAGACTAATAATGAATTTTAATTCCTAAAGTTTCCGGTATTATTAGCATGAAGAAAATCTCCATAATTTAAGTGTAACTTCAGAAGTTTAGAAGGCTTTGATTTTTATCAAGAAACTTCCAACTTAGTTTGGACTTTGAATTTAAACTAGTTTATAGGAAAGAGACAACGAAAGTTCCCTAATTTGATGGCTTTTATTCCAGTATCTTTCTTGTGTCCAAGTTGTCCACAGATTTAGCTCAGAGGTCCTCAGACCACTTTGGCATAATGATCTCCCAGCAATATATGTGTTGTAAAGCAGTTTTTGGTGAGGAGTATCAAGGGCCATTAGCAAGGTCTGCAAGCAGATAGCCTTGCTTCTGACTCCCCTTCCAGCTGGGAATGCCTAAAAATCAGTCTTTGTTACTGTTGCATAGGAGGGGTCAAAGGACCTCAGGTGGGACTATCCGAAGGTTTTTCAAAGTTTGACCTCTCAGGCTTTGCTCTTGTGATTTCTAAACATCCTTAACTCATCCCTATTTTTGTTTGAATTTCTGCAGGTGCTGTTTGCTCTAAACCAAACTTTACTCCAACACGAAAGCCTCCGAGCAGGTAGTTTGCAGGCCCCATATACCACGGAAGATCTCATCAAGCATTATAACTGTGGAGACCTGAATGCTGTCATATTCAATCATGACACTTCTCAGGTAAGCAAAAGTGTGGATGGGCCAACTGATTTGAGGATAAATCAGCTGTTGTAGACGTGACAGTACTCTGCCTTACCAAACTGAGAAGTATCCTTTCGCCAAATCCTTGATCTAAAGTCTTCTATGCTGGATATAATGTCCTGTATTCATTAAAGCACTTGGCATCTGTTTTTATCAGGTAGTCACATACATAGTTCCCCTCGGCACTGTATCTTGCATGTATCATATGACAAGAGAAAATAATTCAGCTGGTGAATTGAGGAACAGAGTAAGAGCCTGGTATAAGGCCTATCAGGTGCCTATAACAGAACAAAGACTAATAATCCGGTCTTGCGATCATCACTTTTATACCATCTCCTCTTCTCTCTCTTCCTTTTGGTGCCCTATTCTTTCATTCTCTCACTAGACAAATGAGACACACATGGAGAGGGGTTTTTCCTTGGTATTGCTTTGGCTCTGGGGAAGTGAACGATTGGAAAACTTTCTGAAGAATATGCCTGAAAAAAGTCAATTATGGATGTTTGTGAGGCTATTCAATATAGTCCCCTCATTGAGGGGGGGAGCAAAAAACTTTATAATATTTGATCTTATATTTGAAGAGGAAGTGAGCCTTATGTAAATACTTTACAAAGTAAATAACTTCTCAAACATGTCGTAATTCAATGATTTTGTATGCGTCTCGGGCAGCCCTTCAGTCTCTGTTTATCTTAGTTATCCAGTGCTGTTAAAGACTCTCAATGGAGCTGAAATCAGCCCTCCAGACTAGTCTAATAGTTCAGAGCAAACTCTGAGATTCTCATTTAATATGTAGGTTCCTGTTTCCTTTTTCCTGTTTATTCTATGGAAACTTAGTCTTTGAATGTCATCTTCTACCTCTTTTTTTGACAAATGCTCCCAAGTTCCTGTCTTAGGTGCAGTGACTTAGTGGAGGGAGCCCATGTAGGTAGATAAGTTATTGTATATATTGCCAATGAGTCTATTAGATCATGCTACCAGTTAACCATTAGTAAGTGCAAATCAAGATAATTTTGTGACCTCGAGAGAGAACTGAGAAAGGGTAAGACAAGTCTATCAATCTAGGTAGAGGTCTCTGAGACATCTTAACTATCTTTCCATTGTTATCTTGAGTTGAACAGGGCTCTGTGGGTCACTTATTTCGTAGAGGAAACAGAAAGGATAACTGCAGCCTCAACCTAAATGTAAGATAGCAAAGTCTTCCAGCCATGCTCCATGACACAGATGTTTTTCTAGAGGTCCTGTATGGTGCTCTCAAAAAATTCTACGTGGAAATACGCAAGTCCACTGCAGCTTTTTCATGGCATCTGTTGCAGAACTAAGTTACCACTTGATGGGAGCAGAAGGACAAAGGCTTGAACAACTAGAGGTTATTAAACTTGAACAAATGGTTATGTGCCTCTTCTTTCTCCCTATCTGTTATGCCTATCCAGCTATAGCTTTCAGGAAGCAAAGTGAATGATAATGCATAGAGTCAAATCCTCTCGCTGTCCCAGTGAATCAAGAGAGTGAAGCATTGATTAGCATGACTAAGTGGGATGTAATAGATGGCTAATGTGGCAGTACTAAAACAGAAATCTGTTGAGCACCAGAAGCTTCTGGAACTCTTATTTCTGGAAAGTGGTACACTGAAAAGTAAAGGGAGAAAGCAGCTCAGATAAGAATATTTCTGTAAAGATGTGATGTGTGAGTTCAGAGAGGTGGAAAGCTCAAGACTTCACAAGACCTTGGAGAAGGCAGCCATTGTAACTATTCCTGTAATACGTAAACACAGCACATGAGAGAGGCATAATGATTTTTGGAAATTGGACTTGGCCATGAATGCAAAAAATGGACTACTGGTAGTAGAATTGTGAAGACAGTCCAGGCATCTGAGTGTCCTGTCACCTTTTAATCTCTATTGAAAACTGTGTAATTACTCCAGCAATAACGCCTGTGTCCCCGAGACAAGTTCTGACCATTCACATGGATTACATTGATTCAAAGACATACAGTGATTTGTTGACACAAAATCCTATAACAGACCTGTGTTTTAGACTTGAGAGGAACAGCGTGCTGTAAAAACTTTGATCTCTGCAAATTCTTGGATCAAGTCTGAATTTAAAAACAGTGTGGAAGAAAGAAGAAAGAAACCAACAGCCAAATGGAGTTCAAGAAATAGTGTTAGTCATGATCCCAGAGCGTACTCAGTTGATAGAGATTATAACACTTACAGGCCGTGGAAAATTAAAATCCCTGTATATATATTAGTCCCTACAGAACTCTAAATGTAGTGGAGCATTTTTCTCTCACGGGTTGTTGCTTTTAATTTGGGTAAAGAGGTTTTTTGTTTGCTAGTGTTTTTATAAACCAGCTTTATACTGTTTATTTTTAATTACAAGCAGAACAAAATAGAAAATTAAAATGTAAAGAAACTCTCTGTTCAGGTTAATTTTTGCCAGTGGTGGTAATTCCAAAGTTTATTCTGTGTGGTTTTTTGGAAGGATGATATCTCTGCCATAGAGACTCTTTGCCATTTGGTTAGCAAATTAGATTAGCCTGAATTAAGTATTACGTACAAAGCATTCCCCATGAGATCCTTCTCTTGAACCATTAAATCTAAGCATAGTGATTTATGGTGTCACAAGAGTCTATTACAGGTCTCATCAGATGAGCAAAAAAAATCATAGTACAAGTGTGGAGAAATTATAAAACATTTCAAGTTAGACATATCATCACTTAACTTTTTGGTAAGCACCCACACCAGTCATGGGAAGCAAGATGTCAGAGTGTTTCTAGAAAGCCAGCCCATTCCTCTATAATATCTGACAGCTAAACGAGCATTTCAGAGGTCTGAGAAGTCCTTGCAGCAGTGGTACCATTAATGCAACTTTGAAATGCCACATAGAAACAAAAACTCAAATTGAAGGGATTTTTGTAAGACTGAAGGCCTACGTGAAGGATGGAGGCAAGGAATTCAGCTCTGTACCACAGGGTCAAGCAGACCTGCAGGGGTCTGTGGTTTGCAGTCTTTGAGGATTCATTCTGGGCACTGCTTATGAGGTTACTAATCCCTACTCACCCCTTGAAGGTTAGTGGGAGCTGCAGAATAAATGTAAGCCTCAGAGCCATTGGTTTAGGTAGCTGTCATACACTCACTTAAGAAACAGGCACTGAAAAAGTCACTTGTGGGGGGATGGTAGAGGGGTGAGTATATCTAGGTGCAGTAACCGTCTGCGTTCCTCTAGCATGAATCTGGGGAGAATGAGCATCTTTAGTAGAGGTCTGCAAGATGCTGAGGTGCCTTTGTAGCAAAGTATGTCCTAGAACAAAAGGAAGGGACAGAAGTAGAAATAGTAATGCTGTTGATTGTAGGTGCTTTGGATGAGTTTCTTGATCCCCTTCAGCCTTCCCCATGTGAGTTTTAGGAAATGGTGTAGTTTCTCGGTGTCGGTCTTGTCAACTCCCTTGACCACCAGGAGGAAAGAGCAGTGTCCCAATTGGACCCCTGGCAAGGTGATATGCAGTCTCGGTGCAGCAGTAATAGAAGGGACAGGTGCCAGAGAGGGAGAGCCCGGAAAAAAGTATCACCTAAACCAAAGTGGAGAGGCTGAGCATGGCAGGTCAGAACAGTGCCTGCTCTGTGGGAAGGGAAGGTCATCACAGAGGGTGGTCGTGACCACGCGAGCCCAGCACTAGTTCTGCAGCCCACTCCAGATTCTGCTCTTGCATCGCACAGGGCCTGGGGAGCCCAGTATAGCCCAAATTGGACAGATGTGAGTGAGCCCCCAAGTACTTCCTGTTTTCCTGTCCCAGAGTAAGAAGAACCGATGACACTGGAATGTTAAATAAAATCCTTCTCAGTTGCAGTATTTTTTCTTTTTTAATTAAGAACAGTGAAAGGGGGGAAACACCTCTGCTTTCCTGTCGTTATATTATATTCCTCATTCCTTTCTCTTTTTTTCTCTCTAAATTTTGTTTCCAAGCATCATTTTTCCAAACGTATAAATCCTTATTTAAACTTAATAAAACTTTAAAGGAACTGAGTTCATTCAGTTAGACTATGACCCAAGAGTGGAGTAGGAAACATCTCTCCTGCAATTACAGTCTTCTGCAAACACTTGATTCTCCTGTGACTCTTTCAGTCGAGAGACTTATGTTGGAGTTTCTGGGAAGAGAGTCAAAATGATACTGAAAAGAAAATATTTCTAAGTTAAAGATAGGGTAGGCGTGTTTTGCTTTTTCTTCAGACTTTTTTTTCTCTCTCCCAGAAGAATTCATGGTTTCTTTCTCTTCTTTTGAAGAAAAGTTCTCTAGAAATGAGGAGAGGTCAATTAGATCAGCAGCTTTGAATTCTGTGTTCTGCCTGAAGCTCTCAAAATGGACTTCAGATCAGTATGTCCAGCATCAGCTGCATTAAAATGCAAAAATTCTGTTAGTGTAAAATCAGAAAATTACCTACCTCTAGAGGATAATTCTCCCTAACCTCAGACAGTTAAGAAATTCCCTAATGATCTGAAGCTTTGATGAGAACAAGTAGGGAGCAGAGGAATTTCTTTTGGATTTTGTTCCCTAAATCTGATGTAAAGGTCTGTACTTAAACATTTTAAATTGATAGCTCTAGAATTTGGGGTTCAGGGATATCTTGCACCAATTATTTCCTGTGGTGCATCTTGAGATGTTCAAGATTTTTTTTTAAAGGAGGAATCTGTAAAGCAGATTTTTCTGTCAGCATGAAGTTTACTGATTCCATGTTTCATTGCATTCCTGTTGACGCTTTATTAAGTGAGAAGCCGAAAAGTAACGGCTGAATTTTTTTCTCTTTCAATTCTTCCTGAAAACTTCACTTCTGATTTCCATCTGTTACTTTTTCTCTGTCTTCAACCCTTCTTCTGTCCCAAGGAAAGGCACCTCTCCAAGAGAGGACAGATTCTCCTCTCATTACTGATCTGGCATGTCAGAGGCGTGTGGCTTACTGCATACATTATAGACTGTTTTCCTCAAGCCAGGTCCCACCGCATACTTTCTTACCATGTTATCAATACAAGGCAAGAGCCATACCTGCTGCTTACAAAGCATCTGCCATGTAGGGTGCCTTTATGCTGTGTATGTGCTTTGGGCCATGTTGAAAGCCCGATGAACTAATTGAGAATCTTTACATGCCCTCGGTAGGCTTTGTACAAGAGTCAGTGGGCTTGGCCATCATCAGGATACTAAATCGAAGAAATTCAAGCCAGTGAATAACCCAGTTACAGGCTTTATGTTCACCTGAATACAATGGCTACACCTTCTTGTTACCAGGAGGGAGGCAAGGTCTTGGCTTCATCCTGTGGAGACGAACGGTCTACACAGTGAAGTTGCTTGTCAGTCGCCACAGCCTGCAGACTTGCTTTTCTCAACCCTTTTTGGGTCCTGAGGGCTCACTGTGCCTATTTCTTAAAACTGCACCCATCAAAAACAATTAAGCTTTTTGCATAACTTCCTAGAATGACATCAGGAAATCCTGAGTTACCTCTGCAGTTCAAAATACCATGCATTCGTGTTGAAATATAGCATTTTGGTAGTGAGCATTGGCTTCTGAAAAGCATGTGATGGTCCTGATAACATGACAGTTGAGATCCGTCAGCTGACGCCATGTCAGCATAGTCAGCCTCCCTAAACTGGAAAAGAAAAGTTTTGGTATGTCACTTTGTGCTACGCTAGCTGTTTACAAATTGCTAGGTTGTCTTATGTACTCCTTTAAAAATGTTATCATCCTGCATCTAAACCTGTCCTTTAAGATTTAAGGGTCTGATAATTCTGATTACATCATTAATTTGCCCCGTTCTCATTTTGGATAGAATACAGCTGAATTTCTGGCTTGCTTCTCAAATCAATGAAACTATCTGTGGAATGCCCTGGTTTCAGTAAATGCAGAAACACACAGCTGAGACCATTACGCAGAGTGTTGAATGATAAGCAGACTTAATTTGTCCAAGGAATGCAGTTTTATCTAGGGCAAAGGAAGATAAATCCATAAAACGAAGGCTCAGCTATTGTAATGTAACGCTTTGGAAACATCTTATCCTTTTCAGCTGTAATAAAGAGCAGACGAGTTGGCACAGCCTCTTGTCCTTCCAGGGGGAGTGATTATAGGCTTTCCAGCGAAACAAGTGCAAGGTTGTCCTGGGTGCCAAGTGAGCTGGTCCCAAGAGTTTCTTCTGGGTGTAGGCAAGAAGTAACGCTTCCATAAGCATTTTTTACTACTGAAATCAATGGCAGTGCCAACATTGCCTGTGTGTTTGGCAGAACTGTATTTAATGTGCTCGTTCAGAACCGCTTGTGCCCCTGATAATGAGCAGAGTAAGTGTCTTCTACCACTACCTTCTGCTCTTTGGGCTGTGGAGAGGGATGCTGCTAGAGAGAAGATGCCTTCCCGTGGTTTAGAACTGCTCATCTGTCATTATTGGGTTGCACTTTCTTTCCACTTAGCCTGAATCCCAGTTTTGTGTCTTGGTATATCATGAGCATTTGGAAGTAGGCAAGCAGAAGCAGAGCCAAAATTTTGAGAGTCTAATTTTTATATTATGTCAGAACCAGATTCTAGATTGGAACAATATTATATTTTATGTGCTTCATAAAATTGGTTACAGATCCAGATCGTGAAAGTTAAGTCTATTTTTTGATGATAGTGCTGGTTGAAACACATAGAGAATTTTTTGTTTGGTTGGATTTTTTGAACAGTATGGAACATTTTCAATTTTCATTCTACAGTTTATGTAAATAGGTTTTTGCTTGATATTTTTCTTTGCATGTTTGCATTTAGAGTTCTTAATTTCGAAATTCCTTCCTTCCTCTTTCCAGTTTCTGTGGAGAAAGTGATGGGAAAAAGAGGAAATAAGTAGGAGGAAAAATGGGAACAAGAAAATTAAAGGTAAAGGTTGCCATGTTAGTAGAAAAGAAACACTTTCGGCTACTGAAAATGGCTGAAGCATGTTAAAAATTTTTAAGGATTTTTGAATACTTGTATTTACTTGTATGGGAATTCACTGTAACAGGATATGAAAGTGATTGGGGGGAAAAAAAGCATTTGGAATTCCAGGTAGTAGCGTGCTGCTTTCAGTACGTTTTTGTATGTTTGCAGTAAAGCCTTTACACTAACCCCTGTTTTCAAAGAACTAGTTTATAAAGTGTTCCTTGGAAAGACTTATTCAAGAGAAATGAAAGGCTTGTTAGCTTTTTAACAATATGTTGTGATTAAATGCTGTTTGGCCTTTGTGTTTTATCCAGAAGACATTTTTGTCACCTTATTATGAGGGAGAAAAGAAAACAAAGAGGAAGAAGAGGGGAGAGGGGGCAAATTGATTGACTGACTTGACAGGATTTGAATTCAAATGTTATCCAAAAAGACTGTGGTTTTGTGTTCTCGTTGTCTGACCAAGAATTGTTGTGGCACTGTTATTGTGGATTACACTGGAGGTCAGGTTCTCTTGTGTAAGCCAGTTGTGCCATCTGATGGTGACTTCAAACCTGCAACTTCTGTTTTCTCCTCTAGGATCAATGACTGCTGATAAACACAGAGTCAAAGCCAATACCATTCCACCACCTAACTGCAAATAAATTGGTTTGAAGGGTAACTAAGCATGATTCAGTCCCTACTTCACTGATTTCATCTGAGTTATTCCTTGTTTTTCTCCTGGCTAGCATCCATTCCATTTTGAAAAGCTCTCTTGGAGTCGTTCTATATCATTATTTCCTGTTCTAGGCTTCTCAAACAATCCCAGCTTAAAAAAAAATCAAACTAGTTCTGAAGTCATTATCCAGTTCCTGACAGATGCCTGCGAGGATAGAAAGCTTGGACTAGTTGGGTTGGGGTGAGCCTGAGATTTTGCTTGGAGTGGCCAGGAGGGCAGTGCTGTCTCTTGGCACAGCACCGTGTCAAGGTGTCCGCTCTGTAGGTCTCAAGTCCAATCCAGCTGCTGCTGCATTCTTAACCAGCACTTCTTTTTAGCCTGCTTTTTTGCTCCTTGCTAAATTGCCTGGAATTTTGCTGGCATTTTACAAACTGTATCTTTTGGATCGCACTTTACTTGGGTTAAAATTATGTTGCAACCTTAATATAAACAGTGAGGCTTTCTCTAACATCTTACCAAATGGGGACGTGAAGAAACTGGCTAAAGAGCCTTGAACAATGTATATTCATACAAACCAAACCTGAGTTTGTACCTTCTACTGACCAACTCCCAGTGTTTAGCAGAAGACAAAATGAAAAATATTTTTGGAAGAAGAATTGGAAAGCTTTAATAAACCAACCCCCAAACCCAAACCTTCTGGCCACAGGTTTTTCGCTTTATTGCCCTGCTGTGTCCTTTGATCAGTATCTTTACTTGGGTGTCATGGCAATATAATAGGTGATGGTTTTAGTGTCAGAACAAAAACAATTTTTTTATTTGTTGAAGGAAACAAAGCATTTGGAAGTGAAATAGAAAAACTTGAACTTTTCCATATGTTTGCAAGCTTGTGAAAAAAATGGCCTCAAAAAAAAAAAAAAAAAAAAAGTTAAAGGGTTTTAAATAGGGCAACAGTATTGTTAGGTAGTTAAAATCTACCCTCCCCACTGAAACTCAAACCTCCATTTGCATACACAGCAGGCTTGTCATCCTTATTCAATTAATGAACAGGTCCCTGTAATCTGGTCCTAAATATACACTGCATAGTTGGGTGAGGCTTGCAGAAAGGGGGCTGCGATCATTGTTCTGACTGTGTTTTGTTAAGACTTCTTTAATCAAAACATTCATTCAGATAGAGAGGCCGGCTGCATATTTTGGCATGGCTACCAAGGGGAGCAGGGCTAGGGTGGGGAAGGAGGCCTGGGGGAAGGGAAGGCTGGTGTTGGGCCTTTTTTTTCTTTTCTTTTTTTTTTTTTTTTTTAAGTGCTGGAAAGCAACTATTTAACTGTTGTGGAAAAACAAATAGAAAACATACATGGAGGTCATGACTTCTCAGAGATTTGTTGAAAGTCTTTTAACAGCGATAAAAGTATCACCCTCCCCACTCTTCTCTCAAGCTGTTTAAGAGATGAAAAGTCCATCCTTGTGACTTTTCTCTCTCTTTTTTTTTTTTTTTTTAAGTATGCTTTCCTTCAGCCTAACTGTATAGGAGGAGAATGTAAAAACAGTCAGGGCACATGACTATAGTTGGGCTAAGTGCTGTTTGGGAGAAGAGCACCCACAGTGTGGCTGTGGGGGCTGATGGGAACGGTGGCTGGGCACATGAGCTGGGGCTGAAGGTGCAGGGACACATGCTTCCTGGTGCTCACGGGAGCTGCCAGCTCTCCCTGCCTGCTGACAAGTTTAGTCAGGTGGGGAATGGTGCCTGCAGCTTTTGTTTCACCCACTGTTTTTTTTAAAAGCATCCTGTATTAGCCTTGGAGAAGGTAAGTCACTGTCCTTCAGCCTACCTTGTTCCTTTAGGTCTTCTCCCATTTGTAATTCTTCTCCAGTGATAGTTAGATGCTCCAGTGGCTCATAGAGCTGAACTAATTGCAACTGAGTTTCAAAGCTCTCTGTATGTTCAAGTTGCAGAGATGCCTGAGCTAGCTTTACATTGTGTAGACCAATCGCAGGAAGCTTGCTGGTGTGACCTGCACCATGTAGGAACCGTAAGCAATGATACAAGAGGGCTGTGGGCAGGGATTAGCTCCCAGCCATAGCTGGCAGCCCAGAGGTGCTCTTGTATTTGCTCTTATACTGACTTTCCTTGTGCTCTTTTGGATTTCTTTGTCCTTTTTCCCCTCCAGTCTCATCCAGACATCCTTAATAGTTTTTTGATGCTGCCCTCAGCCCTGAAATATTGGATTTATGAGGGGAATCAATCATTTCTTCCTTTTCTCCTCTTCCTGCCTCTGTTGGTGCCTGGGAAAAAAGGTATAGATACACTATTGGGGTTGCGTCCCCTGCTCGCAGCTAATCCAGCCTTGTGCTGCTTTTCTCTGAGACAGTGGACAAAGGAAACTATGCTAGGAAAGAGCAGAGCCAACTTCACGGCTGGTCTCTGGCATGAAGGCTGAGCTCACTGACCGTCTCCAACAGCCCGAACTTGATAGCCGCACGGTGATGCAGCATACAGGTGTGAGAGACAGGCAGACCTTAACGTTGGCCTCGGGAGTCCAAACACCCACTCAGAGAATGAAAACTCAGACCCTTATCAGTGCAACACATTCCTTCAGCCCTGTGAAAGTATTTGTTGGCCTTTAGCTCAGAGAGAATTTGACATGCTTAACCAAAGCAGAAACGCTCAAAACTGATGTGCCCAAGTTTGCAAAGAGTCAGCCAGAAAATACATGATTTGTGACACCCCACTCTGTTTGCTCCTGGTTCACTAGGCTAGGCTTTTTGCTGAGGGGAAGACAGCTGACCCTTTGCCTTGCGGGTTTTCAGTGTCGTTTCCTGCTTTCAGAGGTTTAGGATACTATAGACTCACACTAAGCCAAGGGACATGATGGAAAATCCATTCCAGCAGTGGAAATGCTGAGTTAGTCCAAACCCTAGCAGCACTTCCTGAAGTGCTCCCTGGAGCAAGGATAGTTATGGCAGCAGAGCATGGCGGGCGAGTGGGTGGGCAATCGTGGGTGGGAGAAACACGACTATTTTTTGATGCACTCTCAAAACATCAAGGCCCTGGCTGCAGTGAGCATTCTCCCTTGAGAGCTGCTCTGCTTCCTGCAATGGAGCAAGAACAAAATTTGATGAGCGCAGCTTGGGAATATGTTTAAGCATTCTGTGATTTCCAGTCAAACTAATTCTGTATCCAAGTTTGGTGTCAGGGTATACTTCTAACAAACCATTTCAGCAGGACAAAAATCCACCAGTTTAGCACACCTAGCCTGACTATGTCCTGTAAGATGTGCTGGACGTGCCTGTAATGTAATGTTCTCACCTTCCAGTTCCCTCTGTTATTCCATTGCTCAGCCAATTTTATGGTCACTTCTAACTCCGTAAAGTAGGTAAACAGATTTGTCAGTCTGAATCAGCTTTACTGTTCTACTCCAGTATCATGCCACCACTGGTTCGGTTGCAGGTTATATATAGTCCCTCCTCAGTGACAGGCAAGATGTAACAGACTTCCCAGCATCAATCTCACCTTGGATAGATGTTTGCCCTGGGAAAAGTAAATGAAGGATGGGACTTACTTATCCTAAAATTCAGAGACTCCCTTTACAGACCACTCAAGCTTTTAATACATTCCTTTAAATTTTGGTGCTTAAAAGAGAGAATGTTTCACAAGCAGTGGGTGGTAAAGGGTGAGTTAATTGCCTAACATGCCCTGAGCTGTACACAGTTTTGCAGAGCTCCTTCTTCATTTCCATTTTGCACAACATGCTGGAAGCTGATTGTCTTGACAGCTACCAACTTTAGGCCAAACCAGATTAACTAGACACCTCCCTCCTTAGCCAACAAAGGTCTTCGTCAGGAGGAAACTCTGCAGCATTGGAGGAAAACTAGCAGAGCTAGCAATGGTGTTCGTCACTTCAGCAGCTGCACTCTCCTCTTGGACGGGCTTGCTATTGCCGACCCTTTGCTGTGCACTATTTGAGTTCTTCAAGTTAGAGGCTGTAGTAACTGGATATTGCTCTTCCAGATGTCAGAAGGGTCCATAAATCAGGAGGAAACAGGTGCCTTCCAAGTCTGGAGCCATATATTTTGCAGCACTTCAGTAAGAAAAAGACACAATGCCCTGTTGAGGCCAGTTAACAGGAGTGTATCCTCCCATCATAAACGAATGATAACTAGGGCTGAGAGCTCAGCCTCTGACCCAGAAAGCTTTGGTGTAAATTTAGGGCTGTTGGTTTCTCAGAAGAGCTGGCAGGTTTGACGACGCTGCCCCGGCTCTTTGGAAGCCAGCGTAAGCTGTGCTGTCAGCTCTGGTGATTCTTATCGTCACTATTGTTTCAGACCACATAAAAGTTTCTGGCCTATGTGGTTGCAAAGAGTAATCTTTCAAAGTGTGATGCCTTACTTGTCTTCTGGCCTCTGCCCACATAAACCTCATAAACTAGAAGATTAATAAAAAGAACTGAGTCTTTTTCATATAAAAAAGTAACGTAGTCAGTGTGATCTGGAACCAATTCCCTGCTAACAACCAGGGATAAAGATTATTAGTGTGGAGGCAGGGTTGTTTTGCTGAGGTGTCCTATCGGTGAAAGATAGATGGGTTTTGTATTTAGCTGCTCTACTGGAGTTCAGGAAGTTGATGGCCAGTTCTCTGCTTTGCCGTAGACTTGCTCTGTAACCATGAGTGTGTCCACCTCCATTTTCTGTATTTTCCCTGTGAACTCTCTGGGGAGAGAGGCGCATGTAAGGCATACAAGTAGATTCCTGTGATGAAGAGATTCCCCCGCATAGATGAGTGATGATTCTGTACTTGCTGACAGCAGTTAGAGTTTGAACTCTGAATGCAAGATGAGGTTGGAAACCCCTTAGTTTTCTGCTTACTAGGAGAATGTGTGGAAAGAGGATTTTCAGAACTGGAGAGGGTTGATCAAGACAGGAGAGAAGATGATATCTGGAAAGACTTTACAAAAGGAAGATTTTAAAGGGAAAATCAACCTTGATTTTCCTTATTGGCTTTGTTGTCTAAGGTACCATGTGCCTAACCACAAAGTGGGAAATCTCAGTCCAGTCATATGACCAAAGGGCTATGAGGGAATACCACGGTTGTGGACACTAGTTGTCTCTATATATTTAGAATCATTTTATTTCTAAAGGGGGTTACTGAGAGGACAGTATTGTCCATGGCAGTGGGGTTGGCTTCCCATTTCTGTATCTCAGCTTCCTCTTCTCCACCTACAGATATGAGTAAAGACTATCCCTGCCTACGGCCAAGCAACCTCATCCCACTAACCACACCACATAAGACCATAATATCTAGCTTTGCTATGCTGATGTCCACCAATTGTACCACCAATATTCAATATTGATGGTACTAGTTTTTCACTGATACAGTTGCACAATTTGAAAGCATATTCCAGAAATAGGCTAGCATCACTGGAAGAGAATAAGGCTAAATATGTTACCAGTGATTTGGGAGTACTGCTCCGCTGCAGCCAGTGGATCCAAAGCAGGGAAACAATGTTAACCAAAGTTGGCAGTACTTAGATGCGTCCAAAAAAATTATTTTCATATAGATATCGGCAACTCTCCCCCATTGTGCCTCTGTCCAGAGAACTTCTCTCAATATTAAAAAACAGTAAATAAAAAAATATTCTCAAATATAGTTCAGTGTTTATGAAGTTGCAGTTGAACTTTGGCAATAATCCCTAGCAGTTTGTTTGTTTCTTTTCTTTTCTTTTTTTTTAATTAAGTTAACAGTGATAAAAGGCTCCAGACCAATTTATCTTCCTTCTCTTTTTCTTTGTATCTGTCTCTGTAGACAGAGTTGACAGCCTAGCACAGATTTTGAGATATGGCTGCTGCAGTTTTCTAAGCAAAAGTATGTTGTTAGTTCTTATGATAATGATTGCAGCAGAATTCCAGCCTCCTTCCACAGCGTACTTATGGGAAGAGCAGTTACTGCTAGGCATCATCTCTGACTCTGGATCTTCCTTTAGGTCCTGTCTAGATTCAGCCAAGGCCTTTTATGTAAAATCTGTTCTTAAGTAGGAAAGTCTTGTTGTCCCCATTTTACAGATGGGCTTTTGAGAGACAGGAGGAATAAAGCCAAATGCTTCAAAGATATTTAGTGGAGGTTAAGTGCTGAATTTCCTTTGAAGGTCTAAACCCAAATGACAAGCTTGTGATCATGCAAGAGATATATATCACCCATGGGAGCGGAACCATTTTTTCAGGGTAGTGTCATAACCACCACACAATCCTTCCTCTTTCTTCTGCCTAAAGCTCCCACTGACTTCAAAGGTGAAGAATTATGGCCTATGTCCCACAGCACTGTGAACTCATACGTATGTGCAGAGCTTTACCCACACATATATTCCATCAGGGACACTGATTCAAGTAAAATTATACAGGCCGTATGTGTGGTGGAGGTAATTTCTGCAAGACTGGGACTTAACTCCTTTTCTGTTCCCATAGTCTCTTTCTCTAACCTCAAAAGCTTGACTGAAAAATGCAGGATGTACATAATAACACCAAGGCTGACACCTAATGATTGAGTTTGGAGACAAGCTATACTGTCCATAGGAGAGCTGTAGCCAAAGGTAAAGAGGAGTATCGTGGCATTTTGTTGGACTACTTAAAAAAAA
This sequence comes from Rhea americana, assembly GCF_003343005.1. Lineage (NCBI taxonomy): Eukaryota > Metazoa > Chordata > Aves > Rheiformes > Rheidae > Rhea > Rhea americana. The sequence continues at coordinate 5,326,737 of NW_028186390.1, forward strand.
AAAAAAAAGACAAGAAAATAATTGTAGCTAATTCAGTAAAACAAAGTATTCTTTCTTTTGAACACCTCTAACTGAAATATATTTTTGAGTTTTTATGGGAAATATATATAGTGTAAGATATACAGAGATGTAGTTGGCTGGATTCTCAGAAAGGCAAATAGTCTGTAGAGACTGGACAAATAGCTTGTAATTATTTTTTTGTCAGGTGCATCCACTGCAAAGTTAGCACACCTCAGGAGACGGATAGCCCTGGGTTTTTCTGTTCATTTAATTGCTACCTTTCTACATGAGCAGCAAAATTTGAAGTTAGAGTTTTTTAGTGCTTCCATCATCTATCCCACTGCAGAACCATTTAAATACTAGCAGTAGTCAGCTATTATCTCTGTGGTGGTCAGTCCCTCATACATTGACACAGTGAATGTCTCATGCTTTCACTGTTGATCTAGAAATGACAAAGAACTATCATTAAATATTAAAACTATGAATTTTTATACTGAATTGAAACAAAAGTGATGAAATGGAAGAGGAAAGGTGTGCCTTTTGGTGCGTTCTTCAGCCCATCCCTTTAAATCAATGGATTTCTTTTTTTTTTCCCCAAGAAAAACCCTTAAATCCTAGCTGCAGTAAACAGCTTCCTAATTGCTTGTGACTGTTTCTTTACTTCCTGATCCCTGTCTGGTGGTTCAGAATCCAAAAGGTTTCTTAAATCAACAGGAGCAGCTGCCTTCTGGAAGTCAGACATGGTGTATGTCACGCACTGGGGAAAGGAGCTGAGATACAGAGAAGAGGGGAGGTGATTAATGGGGCTGGTGTCGTAGCTCAGAGTGTGGTTGCACTACTGTGTACAGCCATACTTACTCCAATCATTCATCTTCTGTCCTCTGCCACACGCACAAAAAAGATACATACACACTGTCTTTTTTGCCTGTGATGGTAGTCATTAAAAATACAAGAGCATAAAAGGTGCAGAAAGATCTCGAGAGGTGATTACTTCTCTCTTGTTCTTTGGACAAGCCTGAGAAATGCTGACAAAACGCAGTTCTGAATTTGAAGTTTCTTTCTCTGCCCTTAGCAAACTCCTTCCCACAGAAGGGAAAGAAAGAAAAGGGAAATGAAGGAAATGACTCCATTTGGTGGACTGTGTTTTAGGTTAGGTAAGGAAAGGGAACAAACTGGGAGCAAACTGTGGACATAGGATCACAAGTGATGGAGTTGCATGAGCTAAAGGAAGACACATGCTGCCTTGGCAAAGACTCTCTTGCTCAAGATCTTAACAAAAATTCTATCCTTGGGCTGTTCAAATCTCCATCATTAAAGCTTTCGCCTAGTTGGACTGCAAGAAGCCATTCCATTGTCTAACATTGCTACTTCTACCTTGGATAAGGGCAGGTTGTCCATGTGGGCAATGCAGCACATGCTTCCCCAGAAGCATTGCAGGTGATTCAAGACCAGGTCCCCAGCAGTGCCCAGCCTTCGCTTCCCTTCAGCCAGATGCGGGACAGAAGAGACTTCCCTTTTGTGGGTGTTGTGCCTTCAGATGTTCTCAAAAAATTTCACTTTCCTTTCCAATCTCCCAGAGCTTCCCTGATTCCTGGTGCAGCTGCATCATCCTGCTACCCTTTAACCCAGGGTCTCAGTGCAGAGGAAGTACAAAGGCTTGTGGTATCTATGTGGAACCAATTGATTCACAGCTTTGCTTTACAGAGGTTGTTGCAAGTGTGAAGTGGCTGCTCATTCCTCAAAATTTTTGGATAAAAATCTCCTCTTGCCTTGCACTATGATTTGAAGCTGCTACATCCTTTACTATTGTACCTAGCAGCAATTTTTTACCTTTCCCAAACCAGCAAGCTGTTCCTGCATCCCTTTGAGACAAATGCACGTTCTTGTCAGACAGCGAGGCAGCTTTCTTAACAGGAAACTAGTGTCTCCAATAGGTCTGGCTTAACGGGACTATTGTTATTTGCAGAGTGCTGGCAAAGGGCTAAACTGAGAACAAGGTGCAAAGTATTTGCTTGCTCTGAGGAGTTTACAAGATATATTGGAGAAGCCAAAACATCCTAGAAAGCCCAGAGGAAGGAATGACTCACGGCAATGCAATGAATCTCTAAGGATGGAGTCTCTGTGAGAAGTCTGGTGATTTGGCAAAGCAGGTTGGGAAGTCATCATGTTCAGAGAATCAAAGGTCCACCTGGTCTGAATAGCCCAACAGGCTAGTGTAATTAAAACAGGCAGGTTTCTGTAGCCAGCAGCATTAACACCAGCCACCCGTTTCTAGCTAAGTTAACTGGGTACAGCCTTTGATGTGAATCCAAAGTGAGACCTAGCCTTTCTTTCTGAATATGTGGTTAGAAATATCAGCTACTGTGTCCCATACACATTAGGAGAGCTATAGCTGAGGCTGCAGAGAGGAAGCTTCAGTGAGAGCCACTGGGAAAACAAAAATTAGTTCTTTATCTAGCTAAGACTTGCTGAAAGCTTTGGGAGAGGCAATATGAGTAAAGAGGATGGGAGGAGACAAAAATGTTTGTGACAAAATCATGTTAGGTAGGATGTTAAAGTTACTGCTGTTGGCTAAGTGGGAGGGTAAGGTGTGGGCTGAAAAAATGATGACTAAAGGCAGGATCAAGAAAATAAGTTCAGGAATTTGCTGTAGTAGAAAACCAGAGAGAATAATACAAAAAAAAGAGTTCATGTATCAAATATTTAAGCACACTGAGTGAGGGATGTTACCATTATGGCCTGTGCATGCAATATCGTTACCACTGACTCAGATTAACACTGAAAGTCCTGGCAGCTTTACATGTACCCTGGGACTTGGAAATCTGAATCTGGGTTTTGCAACTTTAAGCTGCCTTCCAATGATTAGTCAGAGCAAATCACAGCAAGGTGTTTGGGTCCTGTAAACAGCTATCAAACATTATCCACCTGCAGCCTTTCTCACTGCATGTCCCATAGTGGTAGACCTTCAACACCCATCATGTAAAAACAACTTGCTTATCCTAATATTCAGAGATTTCTGGCTTGTTTGCCCCTTATAGCTTCAGTCTTGGTTCATTCCTAGTTCTGCTCCCCTCACTAGAATGAACCTTAGGGTTTTCACCTCTCTCCTGTGATTATGAATGTTTCTCCCCACAAAAGCACTGAATAGAGGAGCTATTCTTATGGAATTCCCTTATGGTCCTAGGAAATATCAGAAATATTCTAAAGATTTGTGTGTTATAGTGCATGATCTTCCCTGGTGAGATCTAATAGCATCTGAAGTTATGAGAAAGATTAGCAGTTTTATTCTGTTTACGTCTTCCTGTATCTGGATTTGCTAACCTTTCGTATTTTCTTAACTGTTTGGGTTATTTAAAAACAAATTATACAAGCCAAATCTTGCAGTTCTTACTCAGGTTTGGTGGCTTTGGCTGAGAACAGATTCAGGACCTGTTCCTTTGCTACTTAGCCAATGAACTACATTGAACAAGGATAGAGAGCACAGTTTTTAGTAACTCATCCAGGGGTAGTGCCTGAACCCAATCTGCTGAAAGACAGGGGAAAGGTTAACTTTTTCTTCTAGCCAAAAGTCAAAATTAGCTCAAGTTCTATCTGGTAAAATGTTACCCTCCTCCTTTTCTATGTTACATTTTGCTGTGCCCTTGCCAGATTAGGAAAAGTGCCAATCCCCCCCCCCCAAAAAAAAAGAAAGAAAAAACGAAAAAAAGTATAGAAAATAGTTGATACAACTCCAAACAAGCTCTTGTCCTCTGGTTGTTTTTAATAGGCTGGTGATGTTCAGGTGGTTCAAATAAAGTTAGATTAAAACTGCCAGTGTTTTGAGAGTAACTTTCTTACAAGCCCACATCTTGTGCCTGTTATCATTAATAGCGTCTGGTCTTTGTGCCTGAACTATGGCTGCACTCTCCTTTGCAGGTCCCTAACTTCATCAACACAACGCTCCCTCCCCATGAGCAGGTGACGGCTCAGGAGATTGACAGCTACTTCAGACAGGAGCTCATCTACAAGAGGAACGAGAGGATGGGGAGGAGGGTGATGGCACTGTTAAGGGAGAATGCAGATAAGAGCTTTTTCTTCGCCTTTGGAGCAGGTATGGCATGAAATCTTCTGTCTTATTTGGATGTTGTGATTGGAAGTGAAGTAGGTTGAACGCTTTAGGTCTCTGGTCTTGGAGAAAGGTGGGTGGATGGGGGGAAGCTGCCTTTGAAACAAAAAGTGTTCTCTTTTTGTCCATCTCAACCTACTTCTAAAGCACAGTGGGAAGGGGTAAGAAATGGGTCTGAGTTCAACCAAGCTGTGAATGGGCTGCTGTCCTTTGCTCTCTGTCAAATTGTACCTGGTAGAAATGTGAGGCTGTTAATACCTCTCACACTGTATGTTTGTTCACTTCCACAACCTCTTAGCTTCCTAGGATGTGTCCATGCAACAGTTGTATTTGTGACTGTGAGTGGTAGGACATGCTCATACTGCCTTTAAATTTGCAAGCTTGGGCACTGCTGTTGGAGAGACTGTGAAAATACAAGCCTTGCTATGGATTAGAGACTTGTGCGTTGCTGAGCCGGCCTGCAGTTTGAAACATTTGGGGATTGCTCTAGTTACACTCTCTTGATATTTACCTTAGCCACTTCAGTGGTGTACCTGTATAGAACAGCTGTTTTTGGCCTTTGCACAATGACATGAGGTATGCATGTGGCTAAATACCAGCTTTATAAATCATACAGTAAAAACCCAGTGTGTCCCTTTGCATGTCTTAATTTTCTCTGTGAGTCTGCAGAAGAAAGATATCTGTAGTATTTCTGTAAGTCTGTAGTACGTGTTATTGTCTCCTTTTCTCTCTTTCTCTTTTTTTCTTTTTTCCTTCCAATGGTATTATATTTATCTGCAATAAGAAGATAAATAATAACTGTTAAAACATCTGTTCAGCAGAATCCTTGAGCACTAGCTTAAGTGATTCTTCAAGTTCCCTTGACTTGAAGGCAGTCTGGGATTGTCATGCTGATAACTGATCCACTTCTACTCTTTGTACTCTGTCCTTTTAGCAATTTCTTATTTCTGAGAGAACTTTGCTTCTCATCCCATGACTCTAGCAATGAGCTTTGGCAATGACTTGTCTTTCACTACTCACTTTGGTGGGAATTTTGCTTAAAGACTGCAAGGTTTAGCACAGAATGATGCATCCTGATGTATTTATTTTTTTGAGTATATCCAGACTGAATTTTCCCAAACCTATTTAATCTCAAGCTTGTCTGATAATTTTTGTGAGAAATTGTACTTAACTGTTTTTACAGTAGGAAAATATATCATTGTGGTTCAAAATTAGATAGGGATTCATAGATGCTGAAACTGAAGGGTTTAAAAAACAACTTGTCTAAACCACGGCATTAGGTCCATCCCAGATCATCAAATACCGTGGCTTTGGTGTAGTTTCCAGTTCAGGAAATCCCTAAAGCAGTAATTAGTGGAGCCAAGGAGGAGAGACTGGGAATCACTGCATATTTGCCTTGTTTCTTGCACACTTCTCTGGGCATCTATCACTTGAGACAGGATCTTGGACTAAGCAGATTGTGGATGCCATGCACCATGGTTACTTGTATACGCTGACAGCAGGAACGAAGTTAAATGAACACGTACTACTTACATATTTCTTTCCTTAGAAAGTTGTGTCTAAACTGTGGAAGCTTTGGGCTTTTATTTTACCTAAGCACAACCAAGAACAGCCACCTGAAACTTATCCAGACAATTTCACTTGTATTAAAAAAAAAAAAAAAAAAAAAAAAAAAAAACATGAAGAACAGGTCCTGTTTTATTCTTTATTGTCCGTTTTTGGCTATGCTGAAAACAGCCTTTGTGACTGATTTTTTTCCCTCTTTTTCTCCTTTCCCCCTTCCCACCCCTCCAAGACTGAGTGTAATAAGAAAGAGCAAACACATGAAACAGGATTTATTGAAAATTTGGGTGGGGGAGAGGCTGAGAAAAGCTTTTGTTTGGCTTTTGGTGCTTTGCTCTGGTATCCCTTTGGTGTTTCTCACTAGAGCAGTCCATCCCTGCAAGCCATTCCCACTTTCAATGCAATTAATTTCTCCTCTGTTCTCTGAACTGTTTTTTCTTCATGTAACATGTACTGAGAAAGCTTTCCATTTTAATGCCAAAACTTTTATGTGGCATAAGCACAAGTGATTTTTTCTTTTATCATTCAAATGCAATTTTTGTCCTGAAGCATAATTGTGGGTGTGGAGTTTTTTGTTTTTTTTTTTTTTTTTTTAACTAACTGTATTTAAACAATATTTACCTCTTGAATTCTGAGTTATACTTGGTGCATGTGATTGGGCTGTGATTTTAAACATTTTTCAAAAAATGTGAGTCCCTGAGGTTTTATTTGTTTTGTTTTTGCTAAGTGAAAGGTGTTCTTGCTGAAAACCTTAGCTTTCATCTATTCCTATGGCTTCTGAAGTGCACAATTTAAGATACTCACCTTCAGATAGGACAGGCCTGTTAACTTCTGCACTAGCCTTAGACCAAATGCATTGCTACTGCAGACTTCTATTTCATTTTATTTGAGATGCCACATATTTAAAACTGGCATATGATGGAGGGGAAATAATTTGAAAAAATATTCTGGATGAAGCACCCCAAAAGATGAGAAACTCATCAGTATTGTTTTTACACTAAGCACAATCTCTCTATTAAACCATTTATTATTTGACCTTTTTGATATCCTCAAAGTACTTCTAACAATGTGTATTACTTGAAGCATTATGAAATCAGGAATCCAACTTACAGTCGCAATCATAGCCTTAAGGAAGGGAAAAGTCAGGTAAAACTGTGCTAAAGGAAGCTTTCTAAATAGACTGTAAACCTGTATGAGGAAAGGCGCACAGGGAAAGCCTCAGCGAATGCGTTCTTGCAGACTGGGGCAAGCTCTGAGGCTGTGAGGGGGTTCCTGAGCCTTGCACCTGATGTGTTTGGAGTCAGGCGCACCCTTGAACTCGATGATGTGATGAGAGTGCAGGGGCCCAGGGATGAGGTCCTGCTCTGACAGCGACAGTCCAGAGGCAGCATGCTGCCTGCTCCCTCCCTTGGCTTCTGCAAGGGGAAAACTGTGCATGGAGCGAGAACATGGTAGGTGGTATAATCTGAAGCTGCACTTTCTTATTCTTAGATTTTTCTCTTGTAACTATTCTCAGTTTTTGCAATGAAGAACCTAACTCTTTGCTAGAATAAAAGAGTTGTTAGATTCACCTGGCTTTGACAGTTGTATTGCATTTGCTGAATCAAAGTGCTGTTGTAGCCAAACCCTATAGGGTTGTGACTTGGAAACACCAGGAAACTAAAGTATGCTCACCACTGGACTCCGTGAGTTGGTTTGAGATTATGGTCACCCAGAGCACTGGGAAGAAGAGACAAATCTCCCTTCGCAGAGTCTGTTCGCTAAAGGACCAGTGGGTAGAAAGCCTTGAAGGCAGCTGAATTCACATTGTTATACTACTCCATGTAGCAATTAAAGATCTATGCCTTTGTCAGGGCGCTGTCCTGAGCCCAGTTTAAGATCCTTATGCCATGGGTGGATAGTGCACTGTTGCATAACAGTGGATTAGCCTAAGGAGCTTGACTAAGGCGGGAGACACGATGCAGATGTCTTTGCAAATTACAGTCTGGTTCAACTCATTGTATCCTTGTCAATGACCGCAGCAGCAAGTCCTTTTATAGACTCTGCCGGGAATAGATACTGTTGTTTAGAACAGGAAAAAAAAACACGCAGGGGTCATTGTGACCAAAAGCAGTAGTTTACAGGATGAAAGTCATGGCTGGCTTCAGCTGTAAAATAAGATGATATTATCCGGGCTGTCTAGTAGTGCAGAAACATAGCGCTACTGAGCTTGCGGTTAGTGCTGGAAGATGCTAGTGTCTGTCAGCAAAAAGTTTGGTCAGGAAGAGTTGTGGGTTTGAACTTGTAGAAACTCCTGCTGAGCTAAAACATGGTGTAGTGTAAGGCTTTATCTACATGGCAAAGAACTTCCTTTACCATCAGAAAAACCATAGTTGCTCAGGCGCGCAGTGAGTCCCCATCTGTCTGGATGATAGTGAGCAGTTGGTATGGAGGACAGGTGGAGAAAGAGGGGGAGACTTCTCCTTTTTAATCCAGATAACCTTCATGTGAGGTTACGGCCTGTACCCTGAGCTTGCCAGGTCTGGGAGTCCGGTCAGTGACTAGAAATATTCCCCCTGGTTTCGGCTAGGAAAGGATCAAGCCTTTGGAATTGCCTATAATTGGAAGGCTAAGGAATAAAAATAACATGGAATTCAACATGGCATGCCGCTTGGAGTGTAGCTGGCTTCATCTTCGAGAAGGTACTGCTGAGTTGTGTGGTGGTTTTCTATTATTTTTTCTATTTTTTCTATTTTTTCTATTTTTTCTATTTTTTCTATTTTTTCTATTTTTTCTATTTTTTCTATTTTTTCTATTTTTTCTATTT
>NW_028186390.1:5335390-5349112 GCF_003343005.1 Rhea americana
TTTTCTATTTTTTCTATTTTTTCTATTTTTTCTATTTTTTCTATTTTTTCTATTTTTTCTATTTTTTCTATTTTTTCTATTTTTTCTATTTTTTCGAATAGTTCTCACTGGAGTTGTGGCAGGGTTGATAGAAATCTTTCTGCTGACAGATGATTGGACAGTTGGAGAAGCAGAATTTTTCTGTTTATATGTAAAAGTTTGCTTTATGCAGAAACTCTCACGTTCATCAAAACCCTGAAGAGTTTGGATGTCATTGTTCTCTGTAATTTGGGATTCCCAGATAAACTGTTCTTGTATGCGCTGTTCAGAGGGTGAGCAGCAAAGGCTTTGGGATGCATCGTAGGAGAGGCAATTCAGTCAATGGGGCTGGTCCATAACCGAGAATGAGACCATGAAACATCAGTCAGATGCATTCTGGGGAGGTAAAATACTAAACGGAAAGCTTACTTGAGTGTCCAAGTAAGCTGAGATAAATATAGCTTTTTTGATCTACTAAATGAAGTATTTTTATCCTGTCAAAAGGTTTTGTTCCCATTGTGAGTATTCAAATAAAATCTGCACGTTTCTAAAGTGAGCTTTTCGGGTTTCAGATGTCTTTAAAAGTCTACTTTTTATTTTTAAATAGATTCCCATCCCCACCATGCTTTGTGGCATTACTCACACTATAGATGCATTGAAGCACTTCAAACTTTGAATCTTTTGCTTTATGAAACGCACAGAAGTGAAAATGGCCATTTACTCTTTCCATTTTATGTTCCTTCATGTCTCCAAAAAATACAGGATTTGGGTAGAGTGGGACACAGCTCTTTACCCAGCTCTGTACCTTTCATTTCTTTCCTGCTAGGTTTCACTCTATTCGGATTGAATTAAAAAATCTCGCCAAACTTATATTCACAGTAACTATACTCCAGCAATAAAACAGCATCGGTGCTTTGTGAAATCAGTGACTCTTTTTCAGGTAGTAGGCATGATAAAGCAGGAAACTTAAGCAGGATTTGGGTTTGGGAGTGTTTGTTTGAAAGTCCATCCCGGATTGCTAGAGGTTATAGGTACGCTATAACAGTAAAGTGCCTTGGACCTGATACACAGACAACTTATAAAGGTCCATTTACAGTCAAGAAACAGAGAATCAGCCAAGAGCACATGGGCTGTTAAAGAGAGTTAATATTTTGGCAACTAAGACTATACACATGAAGTCAATGTTTAAGAAAAAATCACTCTGGTTTATTTCATTTTTATGGGCAAATAATTTTCAAGTAACACTTATGATAACAGATGGATAAATTTATGTCTGCAGTTAATTTCAACGATAATTTCCTTAGGATGTTTTACTTGCTTGCATTTCTTTCTCTCTGTCTTTTATGAGGGCTGTCAGTTTTGTAACTGAGAGCTGGATTTATTACTTCAGCAATTTGGATGTTGCTCCAGTTCATGATGCTTATTAGCAGTCACATCAGTAGACTTTTAGGACAGTGGGTTTGGTAATTTGAAGAAAAAAAAAATCAGTGCTGAAAGATTTGAAATACAAGTACTATAGGGGCTCTCATTGTAAGAAAGGGCCTCAAGCTGTCCATGAATTACAGGCCTGTAGCGGGGGGAAAAAGTGTATTTTTTTTCTCCCTCACTTTGGCAAGGTTTAGTGAGCCTTCTGTGTTTGAGGGACTGGGCTGTTGTCATTGACTGGTTGAAGAGTACAGGATCTGCAGAACTGACAGGTGGCCACAACTCATGAAATCGGTGAGCGTTAACAGTACTTAATGCTTTGGAAGATCAAGCCTCCTGTGTTTAGATGTGTAACTGTAGACTTAAGTGGCCAAGATTAGGTATATAAATGTTGACAGATTTTGTTTAAATTTCTGAGGTATCCTGTAAGAAAAAAGAGCCAGGCTCTGTCATAGGTGTCTCCATACTTCCATAAATGCAGGAGAATTCCTTGCGTAGTAAGGACCTGCAATGCGTTTTCATTCTCTTTATGTGTTCAGAAAAGGTGAATTCCTTCCCAGTTCTACTGTGTTAGGCTGGCAGCAGCATCAGTACTGACACTGATCATCATAATTTTACTGTTACAATAACGTTATTTGTCATCTCCTACATACTTTGCAAATGCTATCTGTGCTTATTTTTCTTCATACACTCAAGAGAGCCTGGGGAGGGCAGGCAGATGTTGTACCATCTTGAATCCGCTTGATTCCACTTGGCTGATGACAACCAAAATGGAACATGCTGGCTATCGGACTTCAGGGGTGGGGGAGATGGGAATCTTTTGGGACGGGAAACCATAGCTCTGCTGAGCAGCTTGGGAAAGGAAAGGAAGTGATGGATACTGTACTCAGTTTAAACATAAACAATTAAAATCCAGAGAGCCTTTGTGAAAGTCATTAGCACCTGCCACCAGATCTGGCACTCAAGTTCACATATGTTATTTGGAAGTGAATTTCAAAAGGGGAACGCCTTGAGGCCGCCAGCTAAATGCACACAGGGGACCAGGGGTGGGAGGGATTTACAGATATTGAATATACAAATAGGTGTTTTGCACTCTCAACTAACATGATATTGTTTACAAATTGGGCATGAAGCTGCACCCACTGTTGTGCCACTTGGATTTCAGCCTCACATCTGAAGTTTGATCCTTCTTTTTCCAGAATCCTATAGCTTTTTCTTGCTTCTATTCTTCCTCTTGGAGCCTCTGAGGAACATAAAAAGAAAAATGAAGGCGGGGGGGGGGGGGGAAACCCGCTTGCAGACTGCAGTATAAAGAGCCTATGTCCCCAGGGTCCAGTCCAGCACTGATTAGTGGTGCTACTGACATCACTAGCTCAGTTCATCAATGGGTTGTCTCAGTGGAGTAAGAAATTGGCCACCAGGAGACTAAGCTTGGCGAGCCTACAAAAGAGAAGAAAAGGGTGAATTAACAGTTTGCAGATGCTAGAATTCCCTTTGCTGATGTTTATTTGGGCATCCAGGTGCTCATAGTGAGATGGGCCTGTTTCTGTGTATGGACTTCTTTTACTATTATTTTTAAGGTAAAGTATCACTTTGCTTTTAAAAATATACTTGCATGCTAATTTTGAGTGAAACCATGTAATTGATTTATTTAAAAGTCTTCATTAAAAAAGCCTGATTCTCTTTTTAGACACACTGTTGAAAATCAGGAGTTGCTTCACTAGAGAATAGCTCGTTCCAGGTGTAAATCCAGCCTGTAGCCTTTTAAAAAATAGGTGGAACATTTTTATATAGGTTGATCTGATATCACATGCAGATTTGGAAGCCTCTGAATACTTTCTACCTGAAGCTTAATTCAGTACAGAGAACCTGAATTAGGCCAAAGTAAACCCAACTGCACTGCCTTGTTGTGAAAGGGAAGTTGGTATTGTGAAAGCTGATTCTTGCAATTCTGATTTAGGAAAAACTCTTGTTGTATAAACAGTTATTAATCATAGATACACACTGTTACATACATAGTGGTGCAGGACAGCTGTGGTGAGGCCTGTCTTGCGGCTGTTCTCAGTTGTACCAACCAAGCCAGGTATGTAAGTGACCCTGCAAGTGAAAGCTTCATAGAACTGGGCTTGTACTTGATTGCTTTTTCCCCTAGTGTGTCACCAAATTTAACTTTCGAAGAAAGGTGGAGCCAACTCTGAACTCTCTCTGGTTTAGTGAAAAATTCCTCCTGCTCTGTAAGGAGGTTCTAGTTTGCCACTTCTTGCTACTGCTTTGTTTGTTGTACTGCTGAAGAAGGTTACAGCCCAAAATCCAAGCTAGTGTGTTTAGTATTTGGAGGTATTTAAGTAAATGATAAAAGCAAATAAAATAGCCTTGCAAACTGTGGTGTATTCATTTACCATCTCTGATCCCGTTCTTCCCATGATGAACGGGAAAAATTGCATGTACACAGTAGGATTTTTGGTTTAAAGAAATGCAAGCATTAATGTCAGTTCTTCTGACATTTTCATATGATATTCATTATTACATTTGTGCCAAGTTCTACTGCGTAAGTCTAATTCTGCCTGCCTGTTCTCAACAAAAAAAAAAAAAAACCCAAAACTCCATTGGCCCCTTCTGTCCTATAATATAAAGACTTTTGTCTATACCCTTGCTTATATCTCTTCAACATTTGAGGAGAAAATATAGACATAATTCAGGAAATCTTATCTTTTCAGAACTGCAAATAATCATGAGAGATTTACGCTCAGGCTTAAACGTGCTCTGCTGAAGAGCAATGGGCTTAAACGAGGGATGAAATACTCTTCCCCACAGCATGTGCAAGAACTTTCTGTGGATCCTGAGGCCACCCTGCAAGCTCTCAGGAAACTAGGCAGAGGTCCCATATAACTCTTACTAGATTTCATCACAGGGATGTTGAAACCAAAGTATGATTGCTAGAGACTTCACTGTTTTCCAGTGCAAAACTGTCTCATGGGAAAAGTCCCAACCAGCTCTCAGAGTACTATTAACATGACTTTAGCAGGGTTACATGCAGAACTCCAGCACTGGTATTGCGCTCATCTAATGCTGATATCTTAGGAATATTAGTATGAATTTTGCCAGCAGGTCAAGGGAGGTGATCCTGCCTCTCTACTCAGCACTGGTGAGGCCTCATCTCGAGTACTGGGGAGCCCAGAACTGGACACAGTACAAGAGAGACATGGAACTACTGGAGAGAGTCCAGCATAGGGCTACAAAGATGATCAGAGGGCTGGAGCACCTGCCCAAGGAGGAACGGCTGTGAGAGCTGGGCCTCTTCAGCCTGGGGAAGAGAAGACTGAGGGGGGATCCTATCAATGTCTGTAAGTATCTGAAGGGAGGATGTCAGGGGGACAAACTCTTTTCAGTTGTCCCATGTGACAGGACAAGAGGCAATGGGCAGAAACTGAAGCACAGGAAGTTCTGCCTGACCGTGAGGGGGAATTTCTTCCCTGTGAGAGTGACAGAGCACTGGCACAGGTTGCCCAGAGAGGTTGTAGAGTCTCCTTCTCTGGAGACATTCAAGGTCCGCCTGGACACAACCCTGTCTAACATGCTGTAGATGACCCTGCTTGAGCAGGGGGGGTTGGACTAGATGATCTCCAGAGGTCTGTTCCAACCTTACCGATTCTGTGAAAAGGCAAACAGGATACAGATTGCAAAATATCCAAGTATCTGGTCTCAATTGGGTAAATTTGTGTGCTACTTGCAGCCATTAAAGATGTTACTACACCCAAATGTACCGCCAGGCATCCTGTTGCTTGCTATTTTCCTGTAACAGAAGAGGAGGAAATCTATGCTTATCACTCAACTCTACTCAAATTCAGAGCTTGATGTGTTCCTTCACTACTGCTTCACAGGAACACAAATTGGTGCATCTGAAATGGGTGCATGTTCCTGCCTGCTGCTTCTCCTGCACAGATGTTTACCTCCAGGAGGAGCAGTGAGCCCCAAGGTGTCCTACAAGAGCACATCAATATTCCTCTGAGCTCTCTGACTATCAGAGCTGCAAAGGGTATTAAACAGAGTGGGAGGAAATGGTTTGTGCTGATTCTATTGTAGTGCTCTTGCTGGCTCGAGCTGTCTCTCACCAGTTTGGAGGTGAGAGGCTGTAGGAAGACTCTTGTGGAGAAGAACCAGTGATCTCCTTAGTGGATTGTGAAGAGACAGGGCTTAACTACTGACTGGAGTTAATTGACTTGTGGAAGAAGGTATTAAAAAGGAAAGCCTCAAAAAGCCTGGCTGTAAATTGCATAGATTTCTTGAGAAATTTTACTGGTATGAAAATTGAGGGTGGAAAGCTCATTAAATCGGGCATTCTTGTTAGAGTTCCAGTATTTCTTGGTTGTGATTATGCCAGGAATACCACCAGAGCAAACTTGCTGAGAAAGGATTTATGGATTTGGGATCAGATCCTATTCTTGCTGGATTCATGGTAATTCTGCAGTTGGCTTCAGTGTGACTGATATATGCACCTGGATGAGATGACTTTTATTTGTCAGTCCAGTTCTTTAATCTAGGTCATTACTTTCACATTACTGGAAAACATCAATACCGTCTTTCTCTTTATAAGCCTATTAAATCCATGTTCCATTGTTATTTTCTCTGTGAGATCAGAAGAGATGTGTCATGGAAAAGAAAATGTGTGCACAGTATACCTCTGCCCAAAGAAAATATTTAAGTATCAGAAATGTAAAGTCAAGATAGAATTATTTTGAGAGGCAGAAGGGAAATGATTAAGAGCTCCAGCCAGCAAGAAGAGATGTTGTAAACTTCTTGTAGACATTCAAAACACAAACTCCACCACTATTCACCTACTTGATAGAGGCCTGTATAAAGCAGCAGAGGTCTGATGGGTGAAATTGCTTTGTTGGCAAATAAAACTGGGCTCAAGCCCAAGCTCAATAGTTGAGCTGCCATCTAAAATTGGAAGAAGTTTGGGTTCATGCCTGAGTCTTGTCTTCCTTTCTGCTCTGTGCCATAGACCTAATTAAACCCTAAGTTTAGACTAGACTGATGGAGTGAGAAGCAGCTCCAATCCATGGAAAACATTGCTGTTTCAAATTGTTTTTTAAAAGATTCATAACAACTTGGGGGATAAATGGAAGTTCTCAGCAAAAATGGAAAATGTTGGCATCCTGGCACTGGAACTCAATAGGAGCTCCAGAGCTGTGGCTACTGGAAGCCTGTAGGTCACTGGTGTGAAGGTCTCTGAGACCCAGATTGCTGATAACCTGCAAACTGTAAAAAGGTAAAATGTGATTTTTTTTTTAGAACCATCAGGCTCTCTGCTCCCATCAATCATCCAGGCAGGTGAAAAAGAGTAAGCATATGAATTAGTGAACAGCCAGATGAATCTACCTTGGAACTTTTCCTGTTTTTTCAATGGACATTCATCAAGACCTACCAAATGTTGTGGGGTTTTTTTTCCCCCTTCCCATAAACTGTTATTCCTCAGCTGAATACCATTCTGACCATATTTCCAAACACGTTTTTAATCTAAATACTCTTACGTTTTTGTGGAGCTCAGCTTTGGTCCTGTCATTAGCAGAAAAGTGAAATCTCCGTGATCTTCCAGGAATAAGGATGCAACACTGAAATATATGTGACCATCATCTAAAATAAATAAATTAGTATTTTTAATATTTTCTGTACTTTATTATGGGAAATACCTTAAATACTGAGGTTTGCAAATGTTTAAAATTATATTTTTGCATTGAATGAAATTGGAGAGAAAAATCAAATGTCACCACTGGGTTAATGCTGTATGAAATTCAGCACCGGTTCTCAGTATTTATACAAAATTCATATTCACTTTGCGTTTTTCCTTGAGGTGTTTGAGGTATAGTGAAACTGCTGTGAGGTTCTTATCACTTAGCGATCTGGTCTGGTTCCAGCTGAAAATTTTGTAGTGCCTCTCACTGGGAGGATTGGTTTAAAAGTAATAGAAATCTGCCAAAGAAATAAAGACTTCATTATTGACATCAATGCTATTTTTAATCTGGTTTCCTAAGGAAATGAAGCTTAAGCAATCATGGTGTGTGTGTGTGTGTGTGTATATATAGGTGTGTGTGCATATATATCTTTCTCCCTCATAAATTTTTGGTGTGCTGGCTGATTATAATGAAACTTGACAGATGGCTAGAGTCTCAAAAATAATAAGTTCTTGCATGCTTCGTGAAAATAAGTGGTAAGATAGAAGAAGAAATTAATAGTCTCATCCACTGAAAGAACACAGCATGAGCTGAACTCTTATTAGATCTCAGAAAATCCCTCTGGGAGAAGGAGGTGAAACACATCTCCATGCATTTTATTGGTTCCTCTGTATGCAGTCTGTATCAGTCATAGTTGTGATTTGAACACAAGAATGGTGTTCAGCATAAATAATTATTTACAGTATCTCAGGAGCCACGTATTGTCTCTGGGATGCCCTATTATGAGCTGTTCATTCTCAAGGCCAGAGCAATATCGAGTAGCAGATTTGTAAATATGACCTAGGTATGTCTCTAGGACTCTTCTCTAAAGCTAGTAAGTGGTGGGCACGCAAATGTACGAATTAGCTACTACTAATTGGCCAAGTGTGCCATCAGCTATGCCCCAAAATATTCTTCTTGTGTAACCTAGGAGTGAAAAGAGCACTAGAAACTCTTAAGAGTCCTGCAGGCAGCCTGGGGCATCATTCCTGCGTGCAGAATTCAGGAAAACTTCTCCTGTATGAAGGTCGTTCCCTTTCTGAAATGGCTCACTGAGAATCAGAAATCAAACTGAAGAAAAAACGAGGAGTAAAATATAACCTGAAGGAAAGTTGCTTTGAAATATTAGCTAATCAGAACAGGAGATTATATTGTCACTTAGTAGTTGGGGAAGATGCTCAGAAAATATGGTGATGAAGACAGTAATTGAAACTCTTCCAGAGTAGAATATAGGGGGAGAGGTGTCAGAGAAGCCAAGCCAGTTAGTTCTTAAATTTCTTTTTTCCTTGAAGTTTCTGGAAATTGTATTTAGTATCTTGAAAACAGTGGTAACTGTTAGAGTTGAGTCCTCCCTATTGAACTGTAGGTGTCTGAAAGTTCATTGCGTCTTCTGTGTAAGATCATCTGGCTCCTTTTAGGAGAGAACCCCCAGAAGATAATTTCTCCTACTTAGCTCAGATGGAAATTTAAAGATGGAAGGAATTGCTCTCTGGAGACACCTTTCCTCTGACTATAGAGGAAACCTGGAAAACTGGTCTCCAACACATGCCTGACTTCTAGATGGATGGGATTAGTTGAATCCTGAGAGCAGGAGTAAAGGATTCAGGGTGGTTTTGTCCTTACCTCTGCCTGACCTTGAGTAAGTTACTCAGCATATTAGGAGCTCCCCAAGCAATGCTTTGCTTTGCTGCCAATGGAAAAGCCTCATTAGATATGAGGAAAAATTGCAAGCAGAAGACTGGCCTAGGAGTGTTTGCCTCATATCTCAGAGAACACCTTGGCATGAATGCTAGGGACAAAGAAGTTTTTCTGACACAAGCTCTAGAAAGCTCAGTTGGCATTTTTGTTATTGTGCAAGAGGTCTAATTCCCCCTTTACACTTAGCAGTGCACACTTCTCCACTTCAGTTGAAGCCTGACGTTGAACAACTCTCCTATTCCCCTTTCAGATCCTCTGTTAGTCTAAATGTTCGGAGCAGACTCTTGCCGGCTGATTCAGTCTGTTATATAGATCTCTTTTGGAGCATTCAGAGATTTTTTTTTTTTTTTAAGTGACATTTCACACAGAAGATCTTGGGGATTCTTCTTTTGCTTTGCTTTTCAATGGAAAATCTGTGTTTGTAGAAATAGAAAGGCAAGAGGATTTAAGTTCTTTGTGTCTTTATGGTTGCATAGAACAGATGGACTCAGACATGCAGAAGTGTAAAGCTTTTCCATCTTTCTTCACCTGTCATCTGTAGGGAAAGAAAAGTGCCTTTGGCACAAGTGCAGTCATTCATAAGCCTGGTCTGGCTTGAGCTACGTACAGAAAATAAAATCACTGAAGAGAGAATAGGATCTTATTTCTTTTCATCAGGGATGGTTATCTCTTTTGTTTGTGAGGGAGGAGGCAGTCAAAACCAAAAAATTTCTTGATGTACCATGTGTCTGATTTGTATTGTTCAGTTACAGAAGCAATTGGACTGAAGGAGTAAATGCTATCAGTGAGAAGCAATTCAGGTCTGGAGGCCCTCACAGTCTTCTGATAAAGCTTGTCTTTTTTCATGCAACACTTGGGTAAAATAGGAAGATTTTTTTTTTCCTCCAGTACTGTGGAGGGAGTCACCAGACAGTGTACGCTGTGAAGCCACTCACTAAGTCTGTAATATTTGTTCTTCTCCCTTGAACTCCAGCATCTTAAATGTCATCTTGAATTTACGTTCATGAAGTTCAGTCATCTCCCACGCAATAAAAGCTCCAGTGTTGGCTTGCCTTTTACTTCTGCACTGTGCAGGGCTCATGTCAAAAGGGAGTCCTTCCTTCTAGCATTTTTGTTTTTCTTAATACCTGCCAGTCACACGACTTGCCTTTGCCCAAAGTTTGTTGTCTTTGCAGTTGGTCACAGCATGAGCTACCAAAAACCTCACTGAGCTTGACGGGATATTCTGTTAACCTAACCCTAACACATGATCTTGAACCTCCTCAGCGCACAAAGAGCCTTTTCAGAGGCCCACCACAGCTTGAAGATTTCATTTCATGTGTTACAATTAATCTGTATTTATTGCCACTTATCTTAAATGGCTAACAATATCAAGAGTTTAAAAAGTGCTTTGAATGTCAAACTGGGTCAATTAAAACTGTACTTAAAATATTTGCAAAACTTCTACCCTAAAAATTGCCCCCTCAGTCTGCTGTTAGCCAAAATGTTTTAAATAAATACACTCAGCTTAAGCAGACTGACATTTGGTAGATTTCTCTTAGATATTTTAACAGAATCCAGGATCAGTTTCCTTATTTTCATCATTCTACACTCACTAAGTTTGTTTTATAAGAAGAGGAAAATTTTAATAATATTAATGCTTTAGATGGTTATAAATATTTGAATGATTGTTTCAATCTTTTAAAAGAAAAAAGAAGAGAGCCTGCACTTTTCAAGGGTAGAAGAGACCATTAGATTGCTGAATCTGATCTTCTAGTATTTCATCCTGTTCTTATATGGACCTTAATAGCTTGCATTTAACAGTGATCTTCAAAACATGGGTCACAAGTAAGAAAGCTTTTTTTCAAAGCCCTTCAGTATTTCATGTGGGCATGGGAAATAACATAGTAAAAACTTAAATAATGAAAAAGTTAAAAAGTAAAACAATAAAACTGGTGTTTAGTGTATTTGGTTTTGTTACCTGTGGCTCATCAGAAGTTGGAAATGGCTGAAGGAATCCACTCCATCTCTCCTGCTGAAAAGCCTCTTGTCTTGCCTTGAACACTTTTTTTTTTTTTTTTTCCCTTAAAGCTTAGTTTGCCAGAAGGCCTTACTAAATCTTGTAAAATAAGCAGTGGTGAATATCCCATGGGAATTGTGAACTTTTATCTAGGTCAGCCAAGGTTTCTTGGTGTTAGGATGTTGATGTGCGTTGCACTGAAAAACCCCAAGAAGGACCTCCATGTAGGCATTCAGTTGTGCTAGACGCAGAGTAAGTGAGATCCCAGACTGCGGGAATTAAATACCTAAACTAAAAGTCTGTCCATGTGGAGCCATTTGGACTTCAAGCTCTGATCCTCGAACATTTACACTTTCCATGAGCAGTGCCATTAACATAGCTTGGTTTCCCATGGTTTTAGGTCACTTGCTTGGAATCCCAACAGTCTAATAAGGCTTGGACTGTAATTGAAGCATTTCTGTTAATTAGGGCATTCACATTATCTTTATGGGTCTCCACTGTCCCTAATTAGGTTCACCCACAACTTTTTCTTCCACAGGAGAGATCAGTGAGTCTCTATTCAGCCATCTATTTTTATAAAATGTGTAGGAAAGGACTGCCTTAGAGACAGCTGCTCTTCTGTCTAATAGATTTGAAATTTGCCCTTGGGTTCAGAATATTTCAGGGGAGATCATAAAGACGAAAGAATATGCAAAAAGGGGACAGCAGGATCCCATAAGCCGCATATTCTTAGGAAACAATCCTAAAATGCTGTATTTATGTAGTATAAATATTGCACAACTTGAATGCACCAAATGGTTTTGATCACTTTAATCAATTCTTCTGTAGAATATATAACTAAACAAATCTGGCTTTCCCAAATGATCTGTAAGGATTTTTTTTTGTTACTGTTGTTTTGGGGGAGTTTTTTAATAGGTTAGGAATCGAAACAGGTCTTGAAAGATAACTCTTGTGTAAGAAGTAATGAAAATATATTTTTGCTGATTACTGTCCCTCAAAAAGTGCAGTTATGTCAGTTTAGAGGAGAGTTTTCTTGGTAGTTCAGTATCTGTGATTTTTGTTTAATGAATACAAAGGTCATGGGTGTGAATGTATTTTCATTGCTCGTTTGTTGTTATCCTCTTAGTTTTTTATTTTTATTTCTAATCTCAGTCATTATATCAAGAAGCCGATATGTGACACAGATGACTAATCGTGTCCCAAGAATGACAGAGCAGAAAGCTGACAGCCAAACAAGCTGTAGACTTGTTCACATAAACTTTTTTTTTCAAAATGATTGCAAGTAGGAATATTGTTTCGCATAAACTCTGAGGATGACAAGAAGTTACTGAGCCCTGATGACCTGATCCTAGCCATGTGTCCATAAACCCTTGTATTCATTTATATTCACCTCTTTAGAGCTAACAAAATACACCTATCTCAAAAGGATGAGGTTTTCAGTCTTTTGAAGACCTTTGAAGACCACAACTTTTTTTTTTCCTTCTTTGAAGACCTTTTTGAGACTACCTTTGGCAGTAATAATCAAGACCCTAAAAAACTCTTATCCTGAACAAGGAATACTGCTTTAGATAGATCTTGCTCACTTCTTTCAGTTCCTCACAGAGTCATTTAGCAACTGCATGTTAATATTTAGAGCTTCCTTGCATGGAGGTACTGCAGTGCTCTGGCCTGCCTCTTAGGAGGCTGGGGATGAAAAGCTGAAGAATGTAACAACAGAGAGGTGAAAACGCCGAAATTTGGATTAAGTGAGGAAATTGCAACCAGTTCTTCATGATGCTAGTTCAGTAATGGGATAAGGCTTATATCAGTCCCCACATGAAACATTTGAACCCACAGGCTAATTTCCATCAAATCTAATAGAAGGTGGAAGTTTTAATTGGTTATGTTCCTATTTGGAAAGAGGTGGCTCTGCAGAGAAGAAAAGTTCTGTTAATACTTCCATTCAGGGAAATGTTGTGGTGTAAACTCACTCTCACTTCTCATTAGATATCAGAAAAAGAACCCAATCTCCGAACATAAATCCACTTTACTGGTTTGACTGATAAGGAAACAACTTACGTTTTCCTGGCAATTTCTACCCAGTTCTGCTGTTTAGGATACTGCAGGCTGTCAGCTCTTCACAGGCTTCCATTAATTCCAAATAATGAAACAGAGAGACTTTGCCAAAGTTTGGGCAAAACAAGGAAGAGAGGTGCTCAACTGAATCTCAGTAAAGGGCAGGCAGAAGAGTGCTTGGAAGAAGCAACCTTCAGCTATGTGGACTGTTCTAGTATTATTAACGAAACTATCTTCCTTGGAAGAAGAAGAAGGAAAAAAAGTTGTTGTGTTGAAAATCTCTTCCTGCCAGGTTAGAAAGGAAAATGCAAACAAGAAAATAATGCTTTATCTTAAAAGGGAAGGGGCTGTGTTAAGTGCTATCTAGTTACAGCCTTGGATCACTGTAACTGTGGGAAAATGTGATGAGACAGTGTAACCAAGCACATCTGCTTTTTCTTTGTTAATTCTATGCTGTTGTGCACAAACAGGCAATGACGGATTGTCCTGGAGTTCTGTGCATAGTGTCGAGGAGACCTGGATTTAATTGTCCTGCATTTATTGTACAAAAGGAATGAATTATGAGCCACTTTACAGCATCTCCAGTGAAAGTGATTATCAGCACTGTTCCTCGCCAGAGATATAACTCTGTCAGGCAGGCTCTCTCCTCTCTTGGGTTCTTCGGAAAAGGCTCATGAATTTGCTGTCTCCTGCCAGTTAAAGCTCAGGGTGAAACACAAAACCTAAAGCTGCCAATAGCTCTATATCCAGTTCAGATGTTGTAGGAATTTCTTATTCCTTTTCTTCCCCCCACCCCACCCCTCCCCTGAGTGG
>NW_028186390.1:5349167-5357302 GCF_003343005.1 Rhea americana
CCCCCCCGCCCCAGTTGACTGTTTTGATTGAGAATTTGTAGGTGAACTGTGTGATTCGGGAGATTTGGCTGCTGGCTTTAATTAGCTTGGACTTAGGCTCACGCGCACTTTCCATACACTTGGTTGTCGTACGATGGTAAGCAAATCTTTACGCCCACACACCCAGCCATATCTCATAGCGGTTGTCACTTCTCCTCCCTGCAATGCTCAGATAACCCCAGAAATAGGTTTAAGCTGAGGCGGATGTATATAAAGAACGTTATGAGCCCTGCCTCTAAGACTGCACAATAACTCATCTTTAGAAGAGCAGGGAGTTCTGCTCCTTAAGTTTTCTTGCGACTACTGCAGTGTAATAAAGGACAGGAGGATGAATTGCAGGGACTCTAGCCCTGCCTGCTAGGACAATTTTTGAGATACTCCCCCATATTGTAGAGCAACGGCTGCAAAGGGAGATTTTTTGTTAGGGTTTGCTTAGATCCGCAGGAGTGTTTTTTCACTACCTTCTGTGGAGCTGGCTCATGCTGTGTGTATAAATGCTTTTGGCCTGTGCTTTAGGTAGCTATGAGTTCTCTGACAACTTCTAGGAGGTTTTGTGTGGCTATGGTCATCTGCCTTGCAAATAAACACAGAATTCTTGTGTGCTCACAGATATTTTTATGATATGGTATCCCAGATACACAGCACATAGCTACAGACAACAGCATGTATGCAAATGCACAAACTCTTACAAATGACTGCTTTTCTATACCCCTACATATGAACTGATTTCATATGGATTTATAGACAGGTCTAGAGTTGCCAAAAAGTCTGTTCCTGGGGGTGGGGAAGTAAAAGGCCCTAGACTACCAGGTAGCATGTGCAATTCATTTAACTACAAGTCCACAAATGTGTTAGCTCATAGCTGTGGTAACACTCATGGCAGCAGTCCTCATGCTGAAAACTGTCCTACTAATTAATAACAGCTAAGAACAGAGGTTATGTGGAGTGTCATAGCAACAGGGCATGAATTAGGAGAGGATCATTTGTGGTCACATGCCTTTTCTATGCAGAGAATTATTTCTGAAACAATTCACATATAGCTGTATTCATACATTTTGGAAAGTCAGCTGTTCAGTGCACAAACCAGTGATGATTCTTTTCTTCTACTTTGTCATTCAGCTGGCTGACTTCTCTGTCACTCAAAAAATTAAGAATATCAACTGCAACAGAGAAAGGGCTTGGAAATTTGCATGATGTATTGCAAACTGAAAAGGTTGTCTGAATATTGAATAGAGTGGCTGGGAAAAGTTGTAGCATTAAATGATTGGAAGAGTAACCGCAGTCTTCCACAGGACTGGGAGTGGTTGACGGGCAGTTGTCCATTTTTCATGAGTGGGCTAGATTCTCTCAGGAAGAACGGGATGAGACCTTGTGGCAGAATGGGTCTTTGTGCCAGAATGCTAATTTTCCGTGACTTTGCAGGAATAAAAGGGGAAGTTTCTACAAAGGAAAAAAAGATCTAGTAGGATCAGTATTTTATGCAGTGAGACCTGTCTCTTTTTCCTTTGAAAATAGCTAATTGCCTGATGGTTGTTAAAATCATCTGGGAGGTGGACAGCAGAAGCTTGTGTCCATTCCAGACTCTTGAGTTAAAACAAGGAAGAAAATGTGTATGGATTATTTCCTGCAGAAGGACAGATGCTCCAGGATGGAGCGCCCTCACGTAGAACTATTCCAGAGTCGTCATTGCCTAGCAGCTTATTGCGTATTACCCAATTGAATTGGATGGCATTGCTCTCTTTAGAATTCATACATTCTGATCCAAGGGCTAAATTTTCAAGTACCCAGAATCTTGAGATAATTCATCTCTAATCAAATAGAAGTTAAGTGTTCAGTAACCAGAGCCTCTGCTGAGGACTAGGTTTTCAAAAGGACTGAGCCTCAGACAGCACTTTTGAAAACCTAGCTGAATTTCAGTGTGAGCCTGGCTTTAGAAACCTTTTATATCTTTATTGAGCACAAAGGGACAGACTGCCTTGTAAGTTCATGCCTTTATTAAGAGGAGTCGAATCCCATTGATTTCAGCATGCATATGTTTGGATCAGACCTCTTAAGTGTGTGACCTGTTAGCACCATACTTAAATGCCATGTGCCCATGGCAACAACCCAGCAAGCCTAATGCAGAAGAATGTAGAATGGTGTGAGGCGAAGAAGGGACATCCTCTTCTTGTTGACAGAGATTTCTCCATAATAGAAGAGGGGGAAATGCTTGATAAGTCAAGTGGCTTGATTCGTAAATGAACTTATTCTAAAGTAAACACAAGGCTGCATGTGTCTCATTTGCCAATGAGATCATCTGTTTCTTTGTTAGGGAAGAAAATGTGTTTCCCTTCCAAGTACAGGGCCACTCAGGCAATTTACATGAACAAATAAAGATGAGGTTTAGCAGCACTAAATAAATAAAATACAATTCTAAGTGGCCACCAAAGAACAGAGCTGCTCAAGTGAAATAGTACTGGGACTTGAGCCAAATGGCTGCTGTTTGCCATGCTTGCTTATGATTCCCAGCCGAAGCAGTGCTTCAGATGCTTGTTGCTGAAGTCAAGTTTATGGCTGTAGCAAAGCATATATTCGGAGATAAACAAGCTATGCTAGAGATGAACAGCAGGCAGAGACCATAAAGTAAATCTATTCCTTAGTCATGGTCTCTGCAGAAAGTAATTGACTTATTGTCACAGTAACATGGATTTATGCTAACTAGAGGTACAGGTACCACCTCTTAGATGTGAACGAGGTGATTCTGTTGTCTTCTACCGGACGCAACCTGTAGTCATTAGATTATGACTAGTATGATCCAGTACTCTGGTCTTAAGTTGCTATGGTAGAAAATATTTGTTGTCTCGTAGCCTCAGTCTAAACCTAATAGACCCTTACCATATTGCAGAAAATAACCACGAGTTGACCACACAGCTTAACCCAGAAAGAGCAAGAAGAACCTGGATTGGCTGTTGCAACACATCAAGAAGCGCTAACTCAAACCTTTGTTAAACTTTCGAATAACTATAGTGCCATTAATGCAGTCAAGATTCCAACATCAACAATCTCATGGGATGTTGTGATGCTGCTAAATTTAAAAGACAAAAACTATTTTTAGCGTGAACAGTTAAGAGTCACACAAATTATATTAAGAGCCATGGTTCTGATTATAAATGTGGAACGCGTTTGCTGTGATAAAAACCAGAACCATGTCAGGTGATCTTGTTAATGCTATATTTGTATGCTAGGGTAATAGATGCAGCTGTGGCAAAAAAGTTTTTTAAAATATCAGCAGTTTTATTTTACTAGCAATTACTCATTTATAAACTGTAACTAGAATCAGAGGCAAGAACAGCTAGTCTGGAGGTCAGGAAGGACTATAAAATTTGAATTGTGTTCCACTCGCAATACAGATGTCCTTTTCCCCTTTGACTGTTCTCAACACCTCTTGCATTTTAGACATGGATTTGCTTTCAAGTTGACTTCATTTTGATATAAACACTGCTTAAAGTTTAATAATGTGCTCACAGACCTTACTGAATAAAGGTGGACTTAGATGTGTGCCTAAAACTTTTCTTAAATTGGGCTCTGTATAGTTTCTTTAAAGAACAGATTGCAGTCTTCTGCTACCAAACTTTGTTGATCCTGGTCTTATTAGAGACTGAGCATCTTCCCAGGATGTTGGAAGTGTATACCCTTCTAAGCCTGCTCACTGTGGTGACTATTTCACATTTATGACATGCATTGCTGCCAGACACCAGATTCTTCTTGTGTAAATATAGTGGGCTATTGTGGGTCCTTACTTCTCAGCAGACAAAATCCTATGGTAGAACAAAACATCATACTAAGGATGGCTCCAAGCATTGACTGTATACCCCAGTGGGACACAACTCATGGTCAAGCTGTGGCAGTATCAAGCAGGGCAGCTTGGCGTGGAGTGAGCCAGAATTTTTCCCAGGGCAGTTCACAGCAGGAGTACTCATAGGGCTCACCACAACTGTGGATGAGAGGACTTCTTTAGGCATCATTTCTGATATAATTTGTTCTGGTTCTCTATGGCTCCAGTCAGTTGTCTGAGTTTAATGTGTCTGAACTAACCCCACCCTAGTCATTAGAAGACTGCAATCCCTAAGATTCATAGCCCTGAGGTTCTGCCTCTAGAGGTTGCGGAACATGAGGAAAAATACGTGACAAAAAGTATTTGTTACTTACCTCACCTGTCCAGTCCCCAGTAGGTCTGGGGATTCACAAGGAGTCTTCCTCAGAACAGAGATTCTCTCTCTCTCTCTCTCCTTTTTTTTTTTTTTTTTTTTTTTTTTTTTTTTTTTTAATATGGTTAACTTCAGCATTTTGTGAGATCAGACAGGGAACATTAACTCCTGAATTTGTTTCATGTACTAAATTTAGAGCCTGATGAACAATTCAGGCTTTTTGTTTCTGCTGAAAAATCTAATTTTTTTTTGCAAACTGAAAGCAAAATGTGGTAGAAAAAAAATCCAGGTAACCAGTTTCTCTCAGAAATGTCATTTGCTTAAAATTATCCATAGTTTTAATATGGCAAAATATATTTTGAGAAAGAAGTTCAGTTGGAGATTTTACGTTCCATTACCAGGATACTAGCATGAGCTGTTCTAATTTGTAATTGTAAAGCAATCATTCGTCTTGAACTTCCATTCCATGTATAGAAAATCAGTTCATAAGTATGCATCAAAAGCTAATTCCATCATTTTTGACCTCTGAGAAGCCTTTGGCATCTAAATATGAGCCTGGTTTCTTGGCACTTCAGGATCAGCCAAATGGCACTGTTCAGTAAGTTTCTGTATGAGAAGCTGCACAAAGACCTTCTCAGTCCTGCAATATGTCCCAGAACACCTTGAGCCTTGGAGAGGTGACAGTATATAAGAGTTTCACAGACTCCCAGGGTCTTTGAAGTGCCACTTGTTCCTCCAGGCTGGACTTGTCTTGGGTCCACTGAGCAGTGTCCTAGGAGCTGAGTAAAGGAGTTTTTCCAGTAAATGTAGCTATGTGCTTCTGTCTAGATCAAGTGTGAATAGGCACTTTCTACCTCTCCTTGCTTTTGAAAGAATCTTGCGCATCCCACAAGCTCCTGTTGGATGATCTGTGACTTGACTTTGCTTTCTTTAGTGCAGACAGTCCTAAGCTCAAACCTGCAAACCTGAACACTGTCAAGCTGAAAAAAGCTTGGAATTGAAACCTGGAGCCAGATTCTAATTTAATAGGTGATCCATGATAGTTGTAATCAGTACTTCAGACTGTAACACCCTCAACTGCGTTGTACTGCATGATGTCATCCTGCTGGAAGGGAAGTGTCTGGAATTGAGGCCCACGTGTGGGTTTTGGGGCACTTGCAGGTCATCGTTTGGGTACTAGCTGTTTGGCTGGAGGGGTTGCTGATACTTTTTCAGACCTATCACTTCCCATTCAGTAAAAAAGCTGCAGGCTCAGATCACAGTGCTCACTTTCATATTTGCTCCACGTAAAATTGGCTTGGAGACATGCGTGAGGAGCATTTAAAGCTCTTCATTCTGGGGCCTCTGGACCTCAGACTGCAAGCTGTATCAGCTGTACCTGAGCTGAAGGTAGTAGTTGTCCTCCAGAGGCAGCCTGTCCAGCCTCAAAGTGATCAACGATGGGACTCCAAGTGAAAGGACACAGATAGGATGAGGTGGAGCAATAGCAAGGCAGCCTGGGAGAAGTCAGTTTCCATGTGGTTATGATATTTTGTTCAAGATTTGTTGGCTTCAAGCCAGCAAGCAGTGGCATGATGCCAAGGGGATACAGTGCAGGGCCCAACAGCTCACATCTGTTGAGACAGAACATGAGAATCCACAGTGGAGCCAGCCTCTCCCTCTTCCCATTTCTTCTTCCAAAAAATAACTAATGTAAATAAATTGTCTGTTCACATGTGTTTTGGCATCTGAATGGAAACACTTGTCCGTGCACCCCCACCAGCCCCGCTCTCTCCCGCCCTCTGTGTTTTTGCTAAATGAGCCTTTCTTGTTCAGCCTCAACTCAACTCAGAGTTATTCCTTTGGTATTTCCCTCTTGGACTGATAACGAGCTGAAGGAACGGGCTGTAAAGCTGGTGACATATACCAGCCCCAGCAATGTCCGAGAGCTAAAAGGTCCCCAAGCCCTGGTTCGTGCAGCAGATAAACATTCAGCAGGGACCCATGGGCTGCCCCCAGTCCCTTGAAACCTGGAGGTCAATCTCTGTACATATTGCTCCACTTAGGCTTGTGCTCTGTAGAAGCTCAAGCTTGTTTTTAGAACACCTCCCTTGGTGCTAGCAGAAGTATGGCGGTATCTATGGCGTAAGTTTTCTTAGCTCAAGGATTGGAAAAACTATACTTAGAAATACCTCTCCTCACTAATACATTTACATGAGTAAATTATTTAGGTATAATCCAGCCCTAAGCAATAAGAAATTAATTTATAGAACCATTGTGATCACCTGTCTGGATTTTCTGCAAAAACACTATTTGTCTTGTGCTGTTTCTTTTTTCTCCTTCAAAATTTTTTCACCAGATCAAAGAAAAAGGATAGACACAGGATTAAAGTGTTGTTCTTCCCTCTCCCATATTCCCCCATCCCCACTATCAATTTTGTTGAGAGTATTTGAAGCTGGGATCACAAGCAGATCATAGGTCTCCTCCAGGCTGTTAGGACCATTGTCACTGCCCTAAGGAGAAGCCGGACATAAAAACTACTAGGCCTAAAGGGACAATCATCATCTGTCAATCAACCTTCAAACCAAAGGTCATCTTCAGTCATTTCAAGGTGGGTCAGTTGAAGGTGGCCTTCAACTTAAGCTTAGAGCAAGGTCCAAGTTCACACTCTGGTGCTAAGGTGAGCACCAGAGAGGGAGGTTGATGCATCCATGTATGTGATGATGTACAAGTTGTTGTTAATTGCATCCTATTGCCAACCTTAAAAAAAAGAAAATAGCAATATATATGGGCCACTGAAGCTTGAAGAACTATTGGACCTGAAGGAATATTAAAGATAACATGCAACAGGTAGAAACCATGCTGTATTGCAAGACATGTTATTTTGGTGCTTAAGACAAAGTTTACATGAACAGGAATCAGACATATGTGAAAGCATACATGCATGTGTATAAACAGAAAGAACCTTTTCACATGACTGTTAAGGTTAAAAGAAAATAAATACTGGTTATAGTAGAAACAGCGTTTTCAAATGGTAGGGTATGCAGGGAGTGTAGAAGAGGTCTATGTTCTTTTCCTAGCTTTGTAGTCAGCCAAATGATTATGCCTCTTTGTGTCTCTGTGTCTCTGATTTCCTCTTGTCGTGTTTCTCTATCTTGAAAGATGCCTGATTTTAGAGTCAGGGTTTTCTTTACAATATATGTATTTGCTAGGGAATACACTGGAACCCATCTTGTATGGAAACTTTTGATGTGGCTGTACTTAAAATAGTAATGATAGTAAGTTACTGAAGAGGAAAATAACATAAATTTAATAGGTTATTGCAGGGAAAAAGACTCATACAAATTCATTCTGACTGGGTCGCTTCAACTTCAGGTTGTTTTGCAAAGACAGAAGAAAGGTGATAGGTCATGTGTTGCAGAATGTTTTAAATGCTTCCAGTTGGAAAAATAAATATTCTGGCAAGTACAATGATATTTATTAAAAGAGGAGATGGAAACATGTTGTCATCCTCCTCACGTTGTGCGTTTCCTGTGCTGCAGGATAATCAGCTACCAAGACATCCTTAATCTTGTTGGATTATTTGTGCTGCACCTGCCTGAACTTTCTCTCTCCTGATTAACATTTGATTAAATCCACTTTTAAAATGCCATCATGACTGCAGCACTGGGGGAGGCACTTGCAGAGTGTTTTGCTCTCCATTCTGATTGCATCTGAATTAGTCATGCAAAGTGCAGTGACAGGAACAATATTGATGTAACAGAAGTTTATTAGGTTGAGGTGGTCATTCAGACAAGAGGGCTGTAAGCAGCTTCACGTGCTTCAGCTATGGCCTCCTGTGAGGAGAAAATGTCATCTCATTATTATTCAGATTGACCTGATTTGGTAATTTCTTTAGGGGAGTGAGCTTTTTTTTTTTTTTTTTTGGGG